>NC_056740.1:478583958-478603958 GCF_019279795.1 Protopterus annectens
ATGAGAGTGTGGGAATGGGCGATCTCCACCAACCGCTTTCTGATAGCAGTGCACATCCCGGGTCGGTCCAACATTTTGGCAGACAAATTGAGCAGAACTATCCTTTCGACTTACGAGTGGTCTCTGAACCCTTATGTAGCGGAACAGATCTTTCTCAGGTGGGGTCAGCCTTGCTGCGATCTCTTCGCTTTGCCGTCCGTAGCGAAGTGCAGCGAGTTTTTCGCTCTGGCTCCCCCACCGGGGGAAGCCCCCAGGGAAGTTCTTGTCCATGCTTGGCCACCTGGTCTTCTTTATGCGTATCCCCCACTTCCTCTCATGACAAAATTCTTACAGAAAGCTCGTCGGTTGGGGAGCAGAGTTTTCCTCATAGCCCCATTCTGGCCTCGTCAAATTTGGTTCCCTTGCCTATGGTCTCATCTCCTAGCTCCGCCCTGGATCTTGGATCCCATTCTGGATCTTATTCGTCATCCCTCGGGAATTCTTCCTCCGAATCTGGACAGCCTCAAGCTCACAGCTTGGTTGCTCCAGTTCCATTAGTTGCCAGGACTCCCACTATCTCTTCCCCAGTTAAATTCATCCTGGTAGCGGCACACAAGTCCTCTACCAGGAAAGTTTACAGTGGTAAGTGGAAACGTTTTTCCATGTGGGCTTCGCAGAGAAATCTGGATCCTTTTGCCGCTTCAGTTCCAGCGGTGTTAGATTTCTTGTCTCCTATTTTCCAACAAGAGGCCAGCTCTTCCACAGTAAAAGTCCAGCTGGTGGCTATTTCCCATTTTCACGTAGGGGAAAATTCAGGTTCCCTAGCTGCTGCCAGAATTTGCAAGACTTTTTTGAAAGGTACTTTTCTTCTGAGACCCCCTGTCAAAACTCCTTCCCTGCTGTGGGATTTGACTTTGGTTCTTCAGGCCTTAGTTGACCCCCCCCCCCCCTGTTTGAGCCCGCAGCATCAGTTGACTTGAAATTCTTGTCATGGAAGACAGCCTTCCTGGTGGCTAATACTTCAGCCAGGAGAGTGTCGTAGCTTCAGGCGCTATCTATGAAACCCCCATACCTAGTTTTTCATTAGGATAGGGTATCTCTCAGGACTAACCCGTCCTTTCTTCCTAAAGTTGCTTCGGAGTTGAATATTAATCAGTCTATTAATTTGCCTGTATTTTTCCCTAATTTTCAAAACAAAGGGGAATACAAACTTCATTTGCTGGATGTTCACAGCCAGTTACGTTTTTACTTGCATAGATCCAAACCCTTCCGTAAATCTGATCAGCTTTTCATTTCCATTGCTAAACCCTTTTTGGGGAAACCAGTTTCAAAGGTGACTCGCGCTAAATGGATTTCGCTTTGTATTTTACAAGCATATAAAGAACTTGGATTACTAGCACCAGAAGGGGTTCATGCTCACTCTTCCCCTTCTATGACTACTACTACTGCATTCTGGTCTAGAGTTTCCCTGGATGATATCTGCTCAGCAGCTACCTGGGCCTCCTCTCACACCTTTATTACTCATTATAAACTGGATTTGGTGTCTAGAGGAAGGGCTTCCTTTGGCTCTGCAGTGCTCCGGAATATCCTTCCTTAAGGGCCTCCCAAGATTTCGGGTAGCTGGGGTCTCTGTCCCACAGGTTGATGATCAAAGGAAGTTAACTACTTCAGATAAAGAAGTTATGTACTCACCATAACGTTCTATCTGAGTAGTTAGACTTCATTTGTCAGCAACCTTCCCTCTCTCCTTCCCCCTGACCTTGATGGTTATTTCTCTGTTTGGGCTCGATCTCCTGAATTTCATGAGCCTGGTGTATGTGTTCGGGTCAGGTTTCTTTGGCTTAGGTTGTTGTGTGTCACATTTTTGGGTGGCAAACTCGATCTGAGGATTGGAAGGAGGTTGGAGTGTAGTATGGGTAAGGGGGAGGAGCTTGCAGTTTGGATCTTTAGCTTGGTAGGTTGCCAGCTAGGATCTGTATCAGTTCCAGAACCCACAGGTTGCTGACAAATGAAGTCTAACTACTCAGATGGAATGTTATGGTGAGTACATAACTTCTTTCTTTTGTAACATGGGAGGAAACCGGAGCACTCTGAGGAAACCCACATGAACGCAGGGAGGATATGCAGACTCCGCACAGAAGGCAGTCTAGCTGAGAATTGAACCGAAGAACCTCAAGGTGACAGTTCTACTGCTGCACCAGTGCGCCGTCCAATTATTCTTACTAGTTGTTAAGTTGTCCACTAATCTTTCCATGATACAGGCATCATGGTACACTGAGCCTTTTCTGCTCTTATAATGAGACAAGTTCAACCACTGGACCGATTCCAGAATCCTCCCCTGCATTAAGATGTTTAACCTTTCTGTCAGGGGTCATGCTTAATGCACTTAAGGGCAGCACACAGACGTGGTGGTTAAGATTGCTGCCTTATAGTTTTGAGGTCCAGGGTTCAGTAATGAGCTTTAGTCATTATCTGTGTGGAGTTTGCATGTTCTCCCTGTATCTGCATGGTTTTACAGCAGATACTTGATTGGCTATGCTGATGTGTCCATATATATTGAATTTATCCTTAACATTTTTGCTGGAAAAGGTCCATGACCATCAGTTCACTTGCTCAGTTAGCAAATGAGCAAGTAATTGAGAAAAGGTTAAGGGCATATTGAAAGTTATTTCCCGCATAGCCACTAGGAGGTAAAGCTAAAAGTATGTTTCCTTTTCTCAGGGAGGGTACAGCAGACCTGTAACCAGATGAGGTTATGGCTGCATTTCCTGTTGTTCCATAACAAAAGTAGTACACTCTCTGGATTTGATAAGTGACACACGGCCAAATAAGTGGTTGCATCCTTAGCTTGCTGTAAGGCAATCTTTCTTCTGGACATCTGTGATGTGCAGTGTAGTTCAGACTACATATATCCACTACACGTACTCTGGACATTCACTAAAATACTGGAGGCTTTGGCAAGGCAATTCTTCAAGAACTCATCTCGGAATTATTTAATGTTCTTACGTGAACTGCTAGGGAGTCATTTAAAACAGTTAGTAGCTACAGACTGAAACTGCATTGAAGGATATTGGTTTCTGCATCCTCTACTTTGGAGGAAGAGTTCATGTTGTTGGCAGTATTCTGACCGGGTACAGTGGCTTGCCTCAGTGGACATGAGAATGTTAACTTTGCTGTTTTAGTGCTTTGCTCCATCATCATGGATTGCTGACAAAAAAAATCTGAAGACTTTTTGGGCTAGGCTTCCATTCCATTCCTAGGAGGGACTGTTGAAAAAATGCTGCACCATTAGCAGTTCTGTCTGCTGTAGATTTAAAGTCCACCAAGAACTGCCCAGCTGTGATAGTCCTGGTTAGTTGCAACTACATTATGTCTGTGTAATAACAGTGTTCCTGTTTAGTTATCGTTGGGCACCATTTATAACATGCAGCCGGGATGTTATTCTCACATTAGGGGTGGTGAGCTTCATAACAAAAGAGACGATGAAAACTGGCTTGGCAGACCTATTTTCATTGCAGTCTATTTCGGTCAACAAAAAAAAAATCAGTAGAGTTAACTTCCATTTAAATCCCATGCTGACAAAGTACGTCTCAGAGAAGACAAGATAGTTCTGTATGTCCGAAGCACCAGATTTTCTATGTTGCTATAAGCTTCTGTATGTAGATGTGCCTCATTCTTCCCCATGTAGTTTTACACACTTCTAACTAAGGTTCTCCCCAGGCATCTTGTGAATTATTTCTTCACCTGGGATCTATTACCTCTGTGGATCATCCTAGTTAAGTTTCCTGTATAAAAGATATCTGATTAGGGAGACTGCTCTGTTTTCATATTTTGACTAGTATACTTATCACGAGTATGTGACTAGTGGAAGAAATGTCATTCCTGATGATTGAAATCGCTTGAAAATGTGCTGTCAGGGTACCAGCTAGTTATTGTCAGATGTCCTTCCATTCCTATGTTGCAGTGTTCTCAGTGTGGGATTCCCCACCTCGGGTGACCCGAACGTCGGCTCCTATACAAAAGCTTAAGCGTGCATGTGATGTCACACATAGGGCCATAAACCAGGGACCTTAAATGTGATGTCTGTACGCACAGACCTCAGAACTTTTCAGCTGCAGACGACGTCACATCGATCACTTCACTCCTATACTCGAAGACTTATTAAAAGCTAAGTACCCCATTGGGGAATTTTTTGTTTCTTTTGCTTGAGCTTGGTTAGTTGTAGTTATCGTTAGCCAGTGTCATCTAAGAAGGGCAAATGCCATTGCGGGCATCAGATACCGCATAAAGATATGCGCGACCATTGCTTCTTTTGTCTAGGGAAAGAACACAACCATACAGCTTGTTCCATTTGGCAATCTTTTGTTCCGAAGACCCTTCGTAACCATCTGGCCACCCTTAACTTATATTTAGAGAACCAGAGACTCAAAAAACTTGCGATCAGGATGGATCTCGAATCGGTCATTCTGACTGAACCACCACGGAAAAAGGCCAAGGTTTCCACGCCTACTTCTGTTGCCTCTCCACCATCAGACGTCCCACCAGTTTCCGATTCAGGGGTTGAAGGAAGCCGCTTTGGAAGTAATGGCCAGCGCATCCATGAGACAGCACAGTCGTCGGTCCCTACCAATGTCAAGGGGGAACCAGATACAGTTGGACGACCAACGGAGACGCCATTACCTGAAGCCCAGGCTCCAGAACCCAGGCCTTCTCCCAGACTACGCCTTCTAAGCGGAAACAAAAATCAAAACACCTGACTCCAGCCCCTGAAGGAGTCCCAGACTGGCAGACATTTAACAACTCCTTGATGTAGGCCTTTATGGCCCTTAGACCCACAGCCTCTTCCCCTTCCACTATTCCAGTGTTTAGTCCTAGGCCTGCTTCTGCCACTTCTCTTCCCTTGCCTACTGCCCGAGAAAGAGAGGAGGGTCTGGAACCCTATTACTCATCTTCTGATGAATCTATTTCTTATGCCTCACAAATTGCCTCCCCTCTGGAATTTTATTCCTCAGATGAGGAATCCATTGAAGGGGACTCCTCACCAGAGGATATCACCTTTGGGTAAACAATTACAAAAATGAAAGAATACTTCAAATGGGACACTACCCAGATGGCTGACACCTAAAGGAGGTATTTTGACCTCCTTCAAGTGGAATCTCCCTTCCCGTCAGCCATCCCACCTGTCCACCTGTCTTACCTGCCTGTCTGGATGCTTTCACCTCTGCATCCAAGAACCCAGACTCACAACCACCTGTTCCTAAGAGATCAGACAGGTTCTACAAAGTACCTGATGACCAGAAATTCTTAGTAAAGCCACCCCTGGCAGACCCTGCAGTAATTGCTGTTTCCCTTGACAAGCAGTCGTCTAGACTTATTCCTTCAGCATCTCTTATGACCACTGCTAAGGATGGCAAACGCATGGACAGGATTGGGAAAAAGGTGTACACCTCCTCCACCCTGGCCTTTAGAGCTGTCAGTTACCAAATTTACCAAACACTACAAATTAGTCTCCAGAGCCTGGGCAGGGTTTGCTAGAGCAATTTTGCAGGGTATTCTGGAATCAGCTACATCTACCTCCACCCTTCCCTCTACTTAAGCTGTGGCAGTCTCCCACACTAAGAATACTGCAACATAGGAATAGAAGGACATAGAATAGTTGTCTAAAATGTTATCATAACCTTAGATGTCTTTCTCTTCCATGTTGCAGTATTCCTTCCCTCCCTCCACCCCCCTGTAGTTTTTTATTTCGCCTGTGGGCTGATCTCTTAGGCACTAGGAAGCTCTGCTCTAGACCAAGAGCAGACTAGCCAGTATATGACACGTGACACTTCTGGCTGACATCACTTGTTAGCAGACTAGCCAGTATATGACACTTGACACTGGCTGACATCACTTGTTACTCTCTTTAGGACTGACTGACTGGGCTTTCAGGTTCTGAAGTCTGTGCATCCAGACATCATATTTAAAGTCCCTGGTTTATGACCCTACATGTGATGTTGCACGCACCTACAACAACCAGGCTTAAGCTTTTGTATAGGAGCTGACGTTCGCATCACCTGAGGCGGGGAATCCCGCAGTAAGAATGCTGCAACATGGAAGAGGAGGGCATCTATGGTTATAGTAAGATTTTACACAAGTACTTTCTTTTGCATGCAGGTTGAGAACCTTGAAGATGCAGTGTTATGCATATTTTTAGTCATGTGACTGTGCGTGGGTGTGAGACGGGTCTTTGGGAACCAGTGTCGTACATGGATACAATACACCATCGATGTTTGTTTTATTTGTTCTATAGGAAGAAGAAGATAAAGCAGCAGGAGTTGGCCGACCTCCACGTAGTCTTCCTCAGCAGCCTTATTCAGACGATGAAGATGATTATGATGAGGATGAAGAAGATGACTGCAGCAACACCAATACTGTTTTAACGTGAGTGCTAAATTTTTATTCTGTCTACTAACTCCATAACACCATTGTTTTTTAAAATTGGAAGTGAGGCTTTTATTGAGACAATGCCTCCTGCATATAATTCATGTGTTAGGATGGTGATGGACGCTGGCACAGTTGAGTCTTAATAAAGTTTGAGATGTCTGTAGTGAAAGGATGAAGAAAAGTTTGTTGCAGCACTCAGTCGAACAAAGTACAGTCACTGTTACATGTTATTTACAGCAGACCCTCTGCTGTCTTTGGCGATGATCCAACTGCACCAGTCTTTATGCTCAATGTTCCTTCACAGTTGTCAACTTTTTTTTTTTTGCCTGAAATAGACTGTAATGAAAATAGGTCTGCCAACCCAGTTTTCATTGTCTCTTTTGCTACGAAGCTCACCACCGCTATTGTGAGATTAACATCCCACCCCAAGGCTGCAAACTGCATATCCATAAGGTCATATATGTGGTGCTGTGCACTGCTACATTCGTGAAGTACGGCAGAGCTTGATTTAGGTAATATACAGTCATACCCACGTATGTATATTACCCGATGTCAGGCCCCAGATAATAGTTTGATAAAGAGAGGTATGTAGTGCATTTTGTAGGTATTTAATGTAGACATTTTTGTTGTTTACCTTTACTCCTGGCATGTCATCAGTTGGCTTTTTATCTACACCTTGTAGTATCACCAGTGCAATTAAAAATACCCTAAGCCCACCATGTGTGTATTCTTTACTAAAAACTGCTCAGACTTCACACACTGTATCTAAAAACACAGAAACAAACACCCCCAAACACTTTGGTCAGCTTAGTATACAGTGGAACAAAATCTGCACATAAAGTAAAACATAACTCAAATCTGCCATACTGCTCAAAGCGCACATACACAGAGTGCAAAAAAAAAAACACCAAAAGACTAAGGAAATAATTATCAAATCAGACTAATCCAGTATGTCATTGTTTAATTCTCAAAAAGTTCAGATACTCTCTTTTAGTAAGAAAACGTGCTTCTTTATCAAACACTTTCCCATTCTTATTTTGTGTTATGTGCTTAAGAACAGCACTTTTTGAAAGTGCCCCACCCCCCATCATGGGCTTTTTTAAAATGAACTGCCACAGTTTTTTTCTTATACATTTTGTCTCTGATGTGCTCCTCTAGTCAGTTTTCAGTTTTTTTTAACACATTTATCAAATTAACACTTAAAACAAAAACATAGGGAAAGATACATTAATATAAAAGAATACAAACCGTAATCACATGATTCCAGCTACTTACATTATACATCGCATATGTTTTTTTTTAATAACTGTTGGCAGTCCAACATTGTATAAGTTGTTCAGTTCTTTTTTTTCAAAATTTGTCTGTTTCACACACACACACACACACACACACACACACATATATATATATATATATATATATATATATATATATATATGTATAAATAAAATCAGTCTGCAGAGGTACATCAGTGTGTAAATTACACACTTTGTGTGATGGGTATTATTTTCATTTTTTTAACACCTTTATTGAATTATAATTTTTGACAGAGGCAAACATACGTTTATATAAAGGAAAGAAAGAAAGACCATATTAACATGTTCACAGTTAGTACCATTACACATTGCATATATTTTTTCTGTACAATGTGATCAATCCAACATTTCATAACCTGGTCAATTCCTGCCTTCTTTTAAACCTCATTCCTCCTCCTCAGAAACATTTTTCTGCATATCTTGCTCTCCCAGTTTCCATTTTTCTATGTAATTTGCTCCTACCCTTTTCTAAATCTCCCACTTCCAGTTCTTTTATGTCCGTTGCAGTATTTAGTACTTTAAATATAGTTGGTTTAAACTTTGATTTCCATTTTCGAGTAGTTGCTTTTTTGGCAGCCACCAGAATTAAATGTAATAAAGCCTTGCATTGTCTAGACAGTTCAGATCCTGTATCCTAAATAATTACCTTAGTGTCTCTCGTCTAGTCGGGATAAAACAGACAAACATCTGTGGGTTTTGTTCAAGCAACTTTATTATGTACAAACACATCAGGATTGAGGCTTAATAACTTTGACTTGGATAAACTTGTTAACAAACTGGCTATTACACTCATACGTGCTCACTCTCTGGCTGCATTCTCAAAATGACACTGAAGGTAGTATGCTTGCTATTTATATGCATGTGCTGTCCTTGAAATGCTTCTTAAAGGTACAACACACACACACTATTTACACTTAGTTACAACCATTTGCTCGCCCAGAGTATGATGTATGGAATTTTTTTAAATCTGCCGACTCATTACACTCCCAAAACATATGCTACCAGTTACCTCTTTGTTCCTCATCACACCTCCAACATTTGTCTTCTACCTGAGAAAGAAATTCTTTGGAGTCTGCTTGGGTTATAAAAATAAAAGCAATTCCAAGCAAAAATGCTAAATCATCTAGACTTTGTTGCATATTTGGGAGCCATACATATGTCCTCTCATTGTTTCTTTGTGAATTGCTTATCCAAGCTCCCCTCCCCAATCTTTTCCATCCTCTTCCGATTGATTCCTATAATTAGCATACAATATTTTAGATGGCGTACTAATTGTCCCTTTTAATAGTAGCTTCTGTTTTAGATTCAGTTAAAAACTCTACCAGAGCAGGTCTTCCACTTAGGATTTCCGTAACCCTTTCTCTGTCTATACTCTGATATCAATCTTTGATAGGGAGAGTGGCCACTAGCCTGCAATCCAAATGTCTTATAGGTTCATAGGATGATACTAGGCTATTGGTCTGGAGGCCCTTATAAGCCTAGCCAAGAATATCACCCATATTCCCACAAAGTCAGTACCTGTTTTCCCTGTCTTCTTTAAAAATCTAACCTCCTTTGTTATATTTTCCATTCTGGGACCCCAAGACACATATTCACTGTTGCAAATCAAATCCCAGTTCCCACCTATAAATAATATTCCTTGCTGAAAGCTGATTATTTCTCCCAGAATTTTCTTAAGGTTCATTATAGCAGTTTTTGGTGGAATATAAATACATGCCGGTGTAATGCTTCTTCCTTGCCAGTAACCCCTTAATACTATAAATCTTCCATTATTTTCTATTACTATTGGAGCTCCTGTTGCAATTAATATAAGTACTCATCTCTTCCTTTGCCCAGATATTCTGCTGAATAACTATTCCGAAAACCCTTCTTTATCAAATTCACATGTTCATTTCTTTCCGAGTGTTTCTCCTGGAGCGTAGCTACTTGCACTCTGCATTTTTTTAATATAATTCACTGCTGTTTTTTGTATTTATCTGTCAGACCATTAATGTTTAAACACATTATAGAAAGAATCCTGTTCTTGAGGGATCATTCTTCCACCAGTTGTGTAGAACAGCTTTTTTGTTAAATGTGTGGTTCCAACTTTTGTATTCAGTGCACCATTTGACAGGTTAATCTTTTATCGTTTCTCTCCATTTGAGCCTATGTCATATCTTGGAGAATTTTTGGTTTTATTGAAAACCCTCAAACAAAAATACACACACACCCCAATACCCCCATAAAACCTAATAACTTGATAATAACATACAAAACTGTGTACATAATAAAAATATTCCAAAATGATAGCACCACCCACAGGCTAGAGACACCCAAAAAGAAAGGTCATTCTTGACGCATGATACAGCCTGTGCTTTGTAGTAAATGCCCTCTGATTCCTGTCTTACCTTTATAGCTCTCCCAGCTAAGAAAACACTTGAATGCTTTCACTAAACATCTTCTCCAAGCCATTTCTATTTATCAGATTGTCTTCTGGTGACATGCAAACCAGACACAAACTGCTAAGGATACATTGTTTACCAGAACAAAAGCTTTGCTATTTTCAATATTCTTTTCCATTATATGTTTTGTAATGTACTTGTTGCTGGATAAATCTCAGGGTTAACCCAGTCATTTGCCTATGCAAGCATGAGAAAAAGCACACCAATTTTTATTTTACCACGCTCTCTCAACCAGACACACCCCCCCCCACATTGCAGTGTCTACATTTCATAAAACTGAACAGGTGAAAAGGGAGAAAAAGAAAAGAAACAAAAGCACCTGCTTATGCTAATTTCTCCATTACATTAAAAAAAGAATGGAAAAAGCTTTACTTTCTAGTTTGCTAAGAAAATCATGCAACATTTAAGCATTACCATTTAGAGAAAAGAAATTTATTTTACTTTAACTTTCTCCCTTCTTCTTTCATCTCCGAAACTTAATGAGATAATGAAGGGCATATGCTTTAGAGTCCCCTACAAGTGTAGCAAAGCCCACAAAAATCCAGTATTTCCAAATCTTCTTGTTATGTTTCACAAATATAATTGTTGCTTTGTAATCCCACATTTGATTGTTTACAAGTAGCTAATTCTATTCTCCAAACATTAACAACATGAAGCAGGGCATAAGCTTTAAAGTTCCCCAGAAGTTTAACAAAGTCCAAGGAAGTTTAATTTTTTTCAGATTTTCCTGTTCTGTCTTGTTTCACAAATATATTTATTGCTTTATCATCCTAGAGCTGTTGATTTCTGAATTATTAGTTTTAATCCTGTTCATCTCTATCTTCCAAATCCGGTCTGTGCTTCATTTCAAACATATTCCAGATTCTTCTAGTCTGGACCGGCCTTTGGGCAACTGGTGTCCTAGGCTAAAGGTCTTCACAGCACCCCCCATCAACCTATGCCCCCATTCTGGTCTACCTACACCATCCAGATTACTGGAATAGCGCCCCTGCTAGAGCGGCCACCTAGTTGGCCTATGCCTCTAATCAATTCTTATGTTTTCTTCCTTCTCTGAAGCAGTTGAAACAGTGGAAAAGATTTCATAGGCTCAATCTCTCTGTAGTCCTTAACACCAGGATAACATGAAGCAGACCCTCCTCCTGATTCACAGCTTACCCTTTGCTGGACAGACTTGTATTTCCTCCTTAGCCTGTACTTCAACATAAAGTGATTTTGCCCCTTTAGGGAAAAATGCTTTGAAGATGGCTGGGTACAGCAGTTTGAATCTCACGCCTGCTTTTTGACTTTCCCTAAATAATGCAATATGTTTACTTCTCTTCTGCCTCCTGTACATTAAGTAATCATCCTCCACAAACACTATACTATCTCCTACTTTTAGCACTTTATCTTTCAGCCACAGTTTTGTTAAAACCAGCTCCATGTGTTCTGTTAATCTTGTCAAATGTTTGGAAACTTTGCTTCACCTCCACATTGATCCATATCTGTCAATTTTGGCAACACCTTTACCATTCTTTTAGCCACTATAGACATAACATTGATGACCTACATGAAGCTGGGTTGATGGATCTTTATTGTATTTTTATTTTTTTTTTTAACATTTTGTTAACCGGGAAAGTCTGACTTGGAACAAAGCCAATTTTCAGCGGCGGCCCGGGGAGAAAGGCTCCAGATATTTAGATATTACAGCCACCTCAGCTTTTTTTGCAAGATGCTGTTGGTTCCCCCCCCTTTTAAAATACTGTTAAACAAAACCTTTCAGATTGTTATCACTTTCTTCCCTTATAGCATCCAAACTTCCTGTGGAAAACCATCTGCTCCTGGAGGCTTTCCTGCAGATTGGTTATACAGCACAATGTTCATCATGTTTCACTGTTGCAGTCATTACACTTGGGTTATCCTGCTGGCAGGCTACCCGCAGTCGGCCCAAATTCCAAAGGCTTGGTCCGGCGTCTGTTGCTGTCGCCTCTTCCCTGACGTCAGTGCACCAGGGGTATAAAAGATCCAGCCGACGCCATTTTCTTCAGTCTTTCTTGCCGTACGGTGCCCAAAGCAAAAGCAGTTCGCAAGTGCCGGTCGGCCGACTCTTGAGACTTTCCAAATCGAATTTCAGATCCGATGCCTTCATTAAAGCTAATTACCCAGAAAAACTTTTTTCTTGCTCCAGACCGATGTCAGAAAAAGTTAACAGTTGTATTTCTTGTGGGAAGCAAATACCTCATAAGGATTTTCATTCTTACTGTATTCCTTGCCTAGGCCCTGACCACGATGTTGCTAGCTGTCGGTTTTGTGCTAGATTTAACCAACGCACTATTAAGCATCGATACGATTTTTGCCTTTCATTACTTTGGCCAAAGATTTAATTATATAATGCCGTCGGAACAGCTGACGACCGGAGTTTATAAATAGCGCAAGGAGCAGGAAAAGGACAGACATCCGAGGTCCAAAACCGACGACGAGGCTTCCGCAAGGCCAGTCGCCGGTTCTCAGTGAGGCGCTTTCGCAGTCCCTGATGCCCGCTACCTCAGAGCCACAGGCCGCTGCTGACTCCCACGTGGAGCCAACTAGGCCTCTGGATACTCAAGGTATTGGACACTCGGAAACTATTCCCTCAGATGGGTCCGGAGCCGCTGAGCAGGCATCGGCTTCTGAGGGTGTTTTCAGACCTACACACCAACCTCAGCTTCAAAGGCAAAGACTAAAGCAGCTCTAAAGACAAAGAAACAAGTACAGCATTCTCCTGGACAGACTTCCATGCCTAAAAAACAGATTCTTAAAATGGCCGAAGACCTAATTACTTTGATCAGGGGTTCCCATCCCCCTCCTGATAAGACGCCTAGGCAAGAGACAGAATATGAATCTTCAGCTCAGGTTTCCATTTCCTCTGACTCCTCTTCTGAACTGGGATACTCTCTTCCTCCCTATGAGGATTCTGATGCTGAAGAGTCTATTCTTTCAGCCTCTCCTCCTGAGGATTATTCTTTTGGGGAAACCCTGCATACCATGAGGGAGCACTTTCACTGGGAGTGCCAAGATTACTCAGAATCTAAGAAAAGGCTCAGAGACTTTCTTTTACTACCTCAGCACAGTCCTTTTGCTATTCCACCTGTTCTAGACATTGTCGATGATGTATTTTCAGAGTCCGGCCTGTCTCCTGACTCTCTACCCCTGCACCGGTTAAGTCAGACAGATACTACAGGGTTCCAAATTCTCATATATTTCTATATAAAAACCCTGCTGCTGACCCAGAAACTATATCTCAGGGTCCCAAAGGGGTCAAGGCTTCCACTGCAAAAAACCCTGTCCCCTCTGGTAGGGATTCAAGGGCACTGGACAGATGGGGGAAAAAGGTTTACACTTCTGCTACCTTGGCTGTAAGGGCTTTAAATTGTCAGTTTCATATGCTTAAATATCAGCAATATTTAATGCCACTGCTAAAACAGAAAATGTTGACAAATTCTGAATGTCCAGAAAACAACAAAATGCAGGATTTAATGCATGCAGCTGAACAAATGGGAAAGCATACTTTGCAATGTGGTTTTGATTCACTGGAGGCCTCTTGCAGGGCCGCTGTTACGGGGTCTGTCATTAGAACGCATGCTTGCTTAAAGGAACAGAATCTGCCTGAGCATGTTAAAGTAAAATTATTGGATGCTCCTTTACAGCATGATACTTTGTTTGGTGTTAAGGCAGAAGAGGTGTTGAAGAGAATGGAGGATAAAGCGAAATCTATGTAGACAGTTCAGGATTTCTTACAGGTACAGCCACCCAGATTTAGCAGGAACTGACCTTCAAAGAATTGGTCCTTTCCAGTGTCAGACAGGCCACAAAGAGGCAGATACAGACGCCCTAGAGGCAGATCCCAACCCCAAGGCTCATGCAGGCCTAAACAATGGGGTGCTTCTACCTCCAAAAGCAGAAAAGACAAATCACAGCCATATAGGAAACAGTCCCAATGACTTTCCTCTGCCAATACCAAGCACTTATCTTTTGGCAGCCCCCTTAGGGGGAAAACTAGCACTTTTTTTCACAAAATTGGCACATGATCATCCAGGACAAATGGGTCTTGAATATGGTGCTCCAGGGCTACAGGTTCCACTTTCACACCTTGCTAAAGGCAAAAGGTATGCCAGACCTGCCACACAATCAGTGAGCAGAGGCACAAAAGCAAGATTCATCCCTCATGGACATGAGGGCCATTCAGCGAGTACCACAGCAAGAGCAGGGACAAGGATTTTACTCAAGACTTTTCCTGGTACCCAGAAAGGACAAAGCCTGGAGACCAGTACTGGACCTGTCTATTCTAAACACTTTTCTGGACATTCCAAAATTCAAAATGTTGACTCTGCAGCAGCTTCTGCCCATGCTGGGCAAGAAGGCTTGGCTTGTAACTTTGGACCTAAAAGAGGCATACCTGCATGTCCCAATCAGAAAATCTTGCAGAAGATACCTCAGATTCATAGCTGGCTCAATGCACTACCAATTCTCTGCACTGCCCTTTGGCTTATCTACTGTGCCCAGGGTCTTCACAAAATGCCTGGCACCAGTAATTGCTTTTTGCAGACAAAGGGGGGTTCAAATATACCCCTACATGGATGACTGCCTTATTCAAGCAGAGAACAAGGACATTCTACTGAAGCATCTGGCGTTTGTAAAAAGATTACTAATTTGCCTAGGGTACACGGTAAACGAAAAGAAATCAAAACTAGTACCCTCTCAAGAGATAATATTCCTCAGTGCAAGCTTAAATACAACTGCCCAGATGGCTTATCTCATGCCAGACAAACAAAGGCAACAAAGACCCAGTTATCTGCAAGAAAAATCCTGCAGGCTTTGGGCTTCATGGCATCCTGCATTCTACTAATTCCATATGCAAGACTGCATATGAGGAAACTACAATGGTATCTAAAAAGTGTTTGGACTCAACATTGCCACAGCCTGGAAACATTAATTACCCTCATTCCCTGCCTGCAACAGGAGTTTCGATGGTGGGCACAGGCCTGTCACCACAGCAAGGGACCGCCATTCACTCTACCCACAGCCAGGCAGACACTAACAACAGATGCATCTGATTATGCCTGGGGGGCCCACATGGCGGGAAAATGTATTCAGGACACATGGCCCGCAAGCCAAATGCATTTTCATATCAATCAAAAAGAGATGTTAGCTGCTCAGAATGCGCTGACAACCTACAAGGATCTACTTCATCCAGGACAACTGCTGATAAAGATGGACAATACTACAGTCATGTGGTACATAAGCAGGGAGGCACACATTCCTACCCCCTCTGCAGACAAGCCATGACTTTGTGGAACACAGCATTGACTTATCAAGTACACCTGCAAGCACAATTCCTGCCAGGAAAGACAAATATTCTGGCAGACGAACCAAGCAGAAACCTCATGGATCCTCACAAGTGGAAACTAGATCCACAAATCTTCAGCATGATAACAAGGAAATGGGGATGCCCAGACATACATCTATTTGCCTCCCCTCACAACTGCCAACTACAGAGATTCTGCACAAGGACTTATCACAAGCAAGCATGGAAAGTGGATGCTCTATCATTCAGCTGGAAAACCCTTACAGAGTATATACCTTTCCTCCACTGCCTCTCCTCCCCAAGGTACTCCTAAAGGTCAGACAAGAGAAACCAAAAATTATACTGATTGCCCCACACTGGCCAAGCCAGCACTGGTACCCAATTCTAAAAAGCTTGTCTCAAGGCCCAGCCTGGACATTACCTCAAATTCCTCATTTACTGTCCCAACAAAACAATCGGATCCTGCACAGCCAACTCAGTTCCCTAAATCTTGGCTGCATGGCGGGTAATGTAACCATTCAGAACACACCTCTCTCTAAAGCAGTTATGGATGTTATTTTGGAGGGCAGGAGGCCCAGCACCAGAAAATCTTATGCAGAAAAATGGAAGAGATTCTGTGCTTGGAACCAGGCACAAGGAATCGACACGCTTGTACCAAATATTCCTCAGATTTTACAGTACCTATCTGAGATGCTGGACAAAGGCCTATCCTTCTCATCAGTTAAGATCCATGCCTCTGCCATTTTAGCTCATTACAATATGGACCCACCTATTTTTTCATATCCACTGCTAAGGCAGTACCTCAGAGGGGCCAAAAACATAAGACCTTCAAGGAGAGCGCCAATACCTACATGGGACCTCAATTTTATCTTGGAAAAACTCACACTGCCTCCTTTTGAGCCAGCCAATACAGCTGAGATAAAATTCTTATAATTGAAAACAGCTCTGCTCCTAGCAATAACGTCAGCAAGAAGAGTCTCAGAGTTACAGGCACTCATGGCTGTGGAACCTTTTATAATTTTCCATCCGGACAGGGTTTCTCCGAGGACAAACCCAACATTTATGCCTAAGGTAGTGTCCAGTGTGGCTCTTAACCAAACCATTCATTTGCCTACCTTTTATCCTAACCCACAGAATAAGGGGGAGAGACTTCTGCATTCTTTGGACATGCACAGACAGTTACTTGGACAAAACCAAAGCTTTCAGAAAGACTGAGCAACTCTTAGTGGCATATGCTGCAGGATCGCAAGGAAAAGCTATCTCAAAGCAGACTGTTTCAAAATGGATAGGTCACTGCATTCGTTTCTGCAATTCACAACATGGCAAATCAGTGCCTAAGGGCATTAGGCCACATTCAACCAGAGCAGCAGCCACTTCAGCAGCCTTCCTCAGAGGAGTACCAACCAAGGACATTTTGGAGGCTGCAACTTGGACTTCAGTGCACGCTTTTACAAAGCACTTCCACTTACCTCTTTACTCTAAATCCAGAGCAGGCTTCACCACTGCAGTTCTGCAGGGCCTCATAGCCACTCCTAATTCTATTTAGGCCTGGCCACCCAACCTCAACTTTGGGATTCAACCCAAGTGTAATGACTGCAACAGTGAAACACAATGAACATAGTACAGTTGTGTACCTACCATAAATGTAGATATTCAAGTGTATTCACTGTTGCAGTCCAGGTTACCCTCCCACCATCCCCCTTACATTGCTGGGACTTATCTGCACTTCTCTATTCTATACAACCTATGTGGTGTATTTGCTTGTAGATGAAGGTAATGTTTATGTTAGTGCATGCATTTTTATTTGCAAAATTTTTAGCCTACCCTTTTGGGGGCACCTGACATCTGGGGCAAGAAAAACTGAAGAAAATGGCGTCGGCTGCATCTTTTATACCCCTGGCGCACTGACGTCAGGGAAGAGGCGACAGCAATTACCGCCGGACCAAGACTTTGGAATTCGGGCTGACTGCGGGTAGCCTGCCAGCAGGATAACCCAAGTATAATGACTGCAACAGTGAATACACTCCAACATCTACATTTATGGTAGGTACACAACTGTACTTTTTTTATCTAATGTCTTCTTGCTGTTAATTGTTGAGCCTCATCTATGTCTAACCTTGGCATATTTGTCTTCCATAAATATTTCCATTTGTGCTTTTTTTTATTTCCACATTTCTGTACTTTAAACAGTTTTTTTAAGGTTTCAGAAATATTTGTAGTACCTCTACAGTATTTCTGGGTTTTTTTTTGTTTTTGTTATAGACTCCCTCTGTTATGCAACAACCCCTTTTCTACTTTGTGTTGTGCAGGTCATTGTGTCAAAAATTTTTGTGCTCCAGAGTTATCAGAAACAATTTGCTTAACAGCAGTTGTTCTAAACTCATGCATATTGCCCAGGTACTTCCTTACCTTCTCTTTAGCACTCTGCAATTGCACCTCTTCTTGTTCTGCGATATTCCCCTTATTCTACATTATGTTAACCTTTGTCAGACTCTCTAAATAATTGTTTATCACCACTTTCAGTTTATCCCACTTAATAGTTATAACTTCTGCAGAACTTTCTATCTTCCCTAATAACTACCGAATAGTTTCCACTAAACATTTTTTAAATTCCTCTCTTTTTAACAGATAGGTTGGGAAGCGCTGGTGTCTCATTTTTATTTCATTACCCTTCATTTTGTCTCTGTTATTATTGGTGCATAATCCAAAATCGTTATTGGATGAGTGTCAGAGCTCTCAATTAAATACACATGTTCCTGTTAAGTATAATTTTTGTCTAGACAAGCCCATTTATTGTACTTTGGGGAATAATATGTAAAATCTCTTTGAGTTCCTGTTACTGAATTCACATTTTCCATACCAAATATTTTCAGAAATTTCTTCAGGAATGTACCCTCTTTTGTTATGTTTTCCCTACTAGGGCCCCTAATACATCCTCACTGTTGCAAATCAAATTCCAGTCCCGACTTAAGAAATATTCCCTGCTGAAAAATGATTATTTCTCAAAATTTTCTTAAGCACCATAATTGCAGATCTGATGTTGTCATTCTTCTTCATCGTTTGGGTTCGGATCTGGTACTCTGATCTGGCTCAGCCGTTATTCTAGCTTATGGCCACCAACAAACTCTTGAGCTCCTTCCCTTCCCATAGTGCACCACCCCTAACATCCCTCCGATCTCATTTGCTGCTTTACAGTTCAGACATGGTCACCTTAAGCTCTCGAGTTTTCTGTAAAAGATACGTTATTCTTTTTTCTTTCTAGCTTTAACAATTTATTATTTCTTCAGTTTTAATTTTGAGTTTATCGACTTATTTCCTTTACTTCTAGGAAAATCTTCTTACCTTTACCTTTTTTATCTTTTACCAGCCATTTTTCTCCATTATTGTGATAGTTTATTTTACAGCTTTATTTTTACGTTTTGGTGTCAGTAGTTTATTATTATTGATATTTCTTTTATATACAAAGTTTATTGTAGTTCTTTAAATTCCATTGCTACAACCTTGGTTTATGTTTAGGAATGCAGTTTTTATCATGAGTTTCTGCGGACAGGAAAGAATAAGCTGATGTTAAAGGCTTTACTGCTATCTTCTTTTTTCCAAAGCTATTGCTGGGGCTCATTCCCCCATACAAAATGTATAGACCTGTCAAAAGGTCTAGTTTCATGGCTTCTCTAGTCCCTGCTTCTTCAGAACTGAAAAGAAAGAACAAAAACTGCATCCGAAGCTATGTCCGATCAACCATAAGTGGATATGACCACACAGTTCTTCAAAACTTGAACAAAAGAAGAAATAAATGTATATTGAAAGGTTTGCTGAGAACTACCTTTTTCTCGAACATTGCTGGAGTTCGATATTCAAGGACCCTTTAAAAGGTCCAGGTATTCAAATTCTTGGGCTTCATCTTCATTACAAACAACAAAAAAAAAAAGTCTGAAAGAATTTGGATCCAGCTACCTGGGATCTGACATCACATCTCTAAGATTTCCTCCGGATCTAATCCTCCTCAGATCCAACTGGTTTGACTCTTACCATCAGATCCTAAGCTTTTTGGATCCGACATAATTTTTATCTTCAGACAATAATTACAAATCCAAAAGTTCCCTAGGGCTCTTTTCGGATCTTAATTTTTCCTCTGATCCGACAGGTCTGCTGTTACTTCTGCATAAGATCCTAAGCATTCAGATCAGACCAGCATATGTCTTACTACAGAGACAAATCACACTTGCTTTCCTTTTTACTACAGTTGGTATCCTTGTTTTATAATTTTCCCATTCCTTTGTTAAGTCTGTAGCGGACATCTTTAACTGTCCTAGGAATTGATTAAAGGGCCTAGTCTGAGCTGTAGCCCTGCTCCCACGATGTGGTAATTTTCAGTTCAGAGACGTATTAACTGCTATGAAGCAAGACCTCATCAGCTAATATGCATATCTCTGAATCACGGTTACTACCACACACAATGATCTGCACATCATGGTAGTACACTGCTATTCATGTAGGCATTGGCTTCCTGACATTCAC
>NC_056740.1:478608958-478638958 GCF_019279795.1 Protopterus annectens
TGTAAAGCATATTTAATTACTGTATGACTCCTGTGACTATTGTACACTTTTAAATGGGAGCATTGTTTTACATTTGTGGTAGAAAGTTGTTTTAACTAACTTAAGAAAGTTGTTTTAACTAACAAATTTTTCTGCAGTAAAAGTTGTTTTATTTTACTTTTGGGGGCTGAGGTAAGCCTTTGAAGTGCTTTTACTGTGTTTAATGGTGGGAAAGTTACTATTTTACAGTTTACCTGTTTTGCCAACTGTTACACAGACACTTATCAGCTTAACCATAGAACAACCTACTGGCTCCTTTGGTTCCACCTTCTTACAGCCACAGAAAGAAAAAAGAATTGTCAAGCTGACTTTGCTGCCATATCAGGTTCATCTTGTGCCTCAGCCACAGGTGGGTGACTGCTGTGGCCAAAGCTGCTTCCTCAAACCACTCATCTTTTTCCTTGAGTCCCACTGGTGTAGTCCCACCATAGATCAAGGTTTAGGAACAGCCTCAGTGGCTTCTTGAGTGCCCTTGGTAAGCAAGGGAGAGCTACTTTTGTTGATCTAGGAGAAGCAGCAGGTAATGCCACTATGCTTGGCCAAAAAAGCTGTGCTTATCCCTGGGTTGTTTTTTATTTGCTGGGGAAAGGTAGGTCAGTTTCTTCAGTAATTTCTGTCAAAAATAAACAAAAACTTAAACATGTCTTCTCCTGTCTCAGTTACCCAGACAGGAGTAATTAGGCTTGTCTTGGCGTTTAGTGCAGGCTCTTGACCCTTCCTGCATGGCTGGCTCTGGAAAAAGAAAAAAGCATTCTTCATTTTCTGTGAGATTCCATAATTGGAACCTCAAACGATTCTGAAGGCACATATTTTGTTGTCTGCTCAGAATTCTGATTCAAATTCTGAGGAGAGTGTGACTTTGGTAAGTATTTTTCCTTCTCTAAAACTATTTTCAGAAGGACTCCGTTGGTTCAGTGAGAAAACAGTGATGTTTCTCAGTCCCACAGGAAGTATTATGATTTGTCACAACTGGAATATCCAGAATCTGCATCTATTTATGTTGTTCTGTCTGTTATGGAGAATGTTTTTATCACAGCCTGCAGTTTCCTTGACCAGATGGCCTATTTCTGCTGCCCCCTCCCCCCCAAAAAAAAAAGCAGATTATATAAAGTGCCTCAGTTTTTTTTACATTTTTATACACTCTTCCCAGGTCAGAACCAACAGCTACTGCTTTAGTGAATCCAGCTGCAGCTCAGCCTTTGGTTAATGCTAACCCTGTCCTGACAAGGATGGCAAGGCTTTTGGTAAATTTAGAGGAAATGTATAATCTGCTACACCATTTGTTTTTAGAATTCTCAACCTTCAAGCTCAAATGTTGAAATGCCTGCTTGTAAGAATGAGAAATGTTTTGTCTTCTGTTTTCTCTTGTGAGGAGACATCTGCTTTGTGTAACTTGGTGTCTTCTGTGTCTGAAGTCACAGCCTACTGTTTGAAATGAGTGTAATATTCTGTGGATGGTACTTTCAAGGCCACTGGAATTGTTATGAGGAGGTTTGTCTGGCTGTATTTTCGAAACCTGCCAAACAATGTGAAAAACGGGATTTTGGATTCTCCTTTGGATGAAAAACTAGTTTTTGGACCTTCTGTTGCAAAGGTCATTAAAAGTGTGATAAGGGAGGAAAGGCAAGTCAAGAGATGTATCAGATTTTTCAGCCCTCCTTCCCTGTGTTTGCTGAGGGATTCAGTGCTTCTTCCACTCCTTTCTTTAAGAACCCAAAGAAGCCGTCTCAGCAGGCTCCTGGTAAGCGAATGTTTAAAATGGCAGAGTGGTTCCAAAAACAAGGCAGGACCTCACCCCCACCCCAGAACAAAGACAGTCTGTTAAGTCTGACCAGGTCAAGGATTTCCAACCCCCTTCCACCCTGGCAGTCCCTTTAATCCTTCCAGAAAATGTGAAACTCCAGATAGTCTCGGCAGATGGGTTCCGAGAGTGATCAGCCAAGGTTGCAAACGCCAATGGGAGTCTCTCCCTCTTTTCTGGGGATTCTTTCTCACCTGCCAGACCAGACTCTTCATTGCCCTCTTGTTATTCTTGTTCACGGGGTGACAGAATCTGTCCTTCCTCCTCAGGGGAAGGGTTTTTATTCCAGGATATTCCTGGTGCCAGAGAAAGAAGATTCTTTAAGGCCAGTTATGGATCTTTCTGAATGTGAATGCTACCTGTAGTAAACCTGTCTCCCAACATTCATAGGTTCATAGGTTCATACTAGGCTATCTGCCCGAGGGCATTTACAAGCCTAGCCCATAGTTTTGTGGCTTACGCCACCCCTTTAGTATGGGGAACTATACCCATTATTTTGCTGTGCCTCTGTCGAGCAGTGAGACTGAGGTAATCCCTGGGGTATATCTGCGATCTCCCATCCATTGGTCAAGATTTCTCTTGAACAAGGCCAGCGAGGTGCTCTGCCTCACATATACCGGGATTTTGTTCCACAGCATAGGGAGTCTTTGGGTGATGAATCTATCCCTCCAGCACGTCCTATTAATAGCCGTGTCGAGGTTTAAGTCTCCGCCCTTGTGGCTCTGACAGATCTAGATTTTTGAGGTGAAGCATATTCATCAAATCTGGGTTTGACATGGCCTTGTATGTTAGGCAAAGGTCACCTCTGAGCAGCGTGTAAGCGACTGAATAGAGCTGGAGTTCTTTCAGTCGGGCAGCATAGGACAGATGTTTGAGACCCTTTATCCTTTTGGTGAGGAACTTTTGTGGCCTCTCCAGCTGCTGCAAGTGTCGGGTCAGATACATTCCGAATGGGGCATTGTACTCAATCATTGGTCTGATGAGTGATGAGTATAGGGAGACTATGACCTCCCTTGATCTAGATGAGAATCCCTTCATGATAAGGTGGGCAATGTAGAAGGTCTTCCTAACTACTTTAGCTACATGGGTGTCGAATGACAGACTACTATCAACCTGGGTCCCCAGGTCCCTGATAACTTCTTCTGTGCTCAGTGGATTGCCACCTATTTGGTAGCTAGGGGTAACCTTGTTTTTCCCAAAGGGTATGACTATGCATTTTTGGCATTTAACTTTAGGCCATGGCTCTGGCACCAGTTATCCGCTTCTGTGAGACCCTTCTGAAGGATATCTGTGTCAGATGTGTTTTCTACTATGGCCCAGTTTGCAGTCATCTGCAAACTTTGTCAGCCATAACCCTCCTGTGTTTGCTTGTACTTCGGAAAAGTAGATGCCAAACAAGAGTGGGCCCAGGACTGAGCCCTGTGGTACACCACTTGTGGCAGGCTTTGAGTCTGACATGGCGCCAGCAACTCTGACCCTGTGGGTTCTGTCACTCAGCCAGTTTGCAACCCATCTTGTGATGTATGGGTTAACATTTAAGCTGATGAGTTTTTCAATGATAACCGAGTGGGGTATTGTGTCGAAGGCCTTCGCCAGATCGAGGTAGGCTGTATGGACTGCCTTTCCCTCATCAATGGCTTTGGTGACTGTTTCGAAAAGTCAACCAAGTTTAGAAGGCATGATCTGCCTTTGACAAAGCCAAACTGGGATGGATCCAAAGTCTGCAAATTCCCTATGTCTTTATTTATGAGGTCCATTATGATCCTCTCCATGGCTTTGCAGATAAGGCTTGTTAAGCTAATGGGCCGGTAATTTCCAGGGTCGGTGGAGGCACCGCCTTTGTGAAGTGGGACCACAGTTGCAGTGCGCCACTCCCTGGGTACGTATCCAGAGGTAAGACTATGATTAAACAGCTGTCCTAGCTGTGGGTTTAATTCCTCGTTGAGTTCGTGGAGCACACAGCCTGGGACACCATCAGGTCCCATGGATGCTGTGTTTTTTGCTTTGGAGAGAGCAGTTCTCACTTGGGCGTTGGAGATGTTTGGGGGGCTGCAATCGCTTGGTATAGATATCTTTCCTTTTGGGGGGGAGGGGGAGACCATTCTGTCCCTAAAAAGGCAGAGTGGATTTATAAAGTACCTCAAACTAACAAATTCTTGTTTTCTTGTCTTAGATCTGTCCCAGCTCCTGTTTTGACCTCCTTGCCAGTTGGAAACAGACTTTTAGTCAGTACTAATCCTTTTTGTGTGGATAAAGAAGTTAAGGTATCGGACAGATTTGTTAAGATAATTCTCTTCCACTGTAATCTACAGAATTCTTACTTAGCAATCACATATGTGGAAGTTTAAGTTACATAGACAGTTGGAAGGAATCCTTTGCCACGCTTCTTTTAGAAGATAGTTCCTACATAAATTATATTATTTTTAATATGTCCCTGTATCTACACATGCTGTAGGTGTGTGTGATTGTGCAGATACTGTGTAGGGCCACTGCTGTAGTTTTGAGGAGATGTGCCTGGATGGGTCTTCTTCACAAGCACAAAAGATCACAGTACCAAAGACAAGACAAAAACTCTGAAACTTCATTTCAACGAACGACCACATACCCGACAACTTTCCAACTATAAGGAACCAATTGGCCAAGGGGAATTTACCCTTTTCCACATTGTAGTGTCATCCCAGTGTTGGTATATTTAGTTAGGGGTGGCATAGCCCCCTACCTGGGTGGGTTGGAGATGGTGTGGTGTATTTTCTGTCAGTTTTTGGCCCAGTGGTTACTTACCATTGGAAGGTTGTCAGTTTTCTGGTTGTTCATTGAAATTAAGTTTTGGGATTTTCGTCTCGGCCTTCTCATCTTAGGTGTTGTGGTATTTCGTGCTTGTGAAGTACACCTACCTGGATACATAATCAAACGTTTTCCGATAAGCTAAAGTCTGATATTTAAACTCTATTTTAGTTAAGGAGGTTTTGTTTGGTCCTTCTGCTACCCGGGTCCTCAAACAAATTGAGGAAAGACTGAAATTAATTTAGGACGTGTCTAAGATTGTTTGAGTTCCCCATTACAAATCTCTCAAATCTTCTGTCCTTAAAAGGAAAAATAAACAATCCCCGCCACCTTGTGGAAAACAGGAAATAAAAAAGAGATGGCAGGAGAGGAACAACAAAAAAACAAGGATCCTTTGAGACAGTCTAATTCTTCAGAATGACTATGCCAGCAGTCTGCCACTCCCCCCCCCCCCACACATACACACACACACTTATCTCTCTAAATCTGTCCCAGAAACTGTCAGTACTAAATGTGGTTCAGAAGGATTACAGTTGGCACTGAATAAACATACCTTGTTTCATAGAAATTCCTCCCCGCCCTCCAAACCAAACGAGTTATTCATCACTTGCTGACTATAGCAGTCATAGCACCATTACCTTTATTTGAAAATGGGAAATACTTCTCCTCCAGCATATTTCTGATTCCAAACAAAGAGCTTTCATTGAGACCATTTCTAGCTCTCTCCCTTCTTAATCTGTTTTTGAACATAACAAAATACAACATTGACCCTTCAGAGTCTGTTACCTGTCATCCTTCTGAGTTTTATGGTAGAATTTGATCTTAAGGATGCTTATCATCACATCCCCATAGCCACAGGCTTTGGGAAAGTTCTCAGTGTCTGAGTCACATTATCAGATGTTCTTCGTGTTTCACCGTTGCAGCCATTACATTTGGGTAATCTGCTGGCAGGTTGCCCTCAGTCGGCCTGATTAACAAAGTCTTGGGTCCTGCGTCGGTTGCTGTCCCTTTTTCCTTGACGTCAGGTCGTCAGGGGTATAAAACATGCAGCCGATGCCATTACATCAGTCTTTCTTGCCACGCGGTGCCCGAAGCAGAAGCAGTTTGCAAGTGCCGGTCGGCCGACTCCTGAAAGTTTCGTATTCAGGTTTCAGAACCGAAGTCTTCAACTTAAAGCTAAGTACCCCATTGGGGAAACTTTTTTTTCTTGCTCCTTACCGATGTCAGTATAAGTTAATAATTGCATTACTTGTGGGAAGCAAATACCTCATAAGGATTTTCATTTGTACTGTATTCCTTGCCTAGGCCCTGACCTCAACGTACCTCGCTGTCGGTTTTGTGCTAAATTTAATCAACGCACTATTAAATGTCTGTATATTTTTGTTTCTAAATATTTTGGCTCAATATTTAATTATCCAGAAATGTCGGTTAGCAATCTGACTACCGGAATACCTAAAAAACGCAAAGAAAAAGAGATAGACCATCGAGGTCCAAAACTGACGACGACACTTCTCCTAAGCCAGTTGCCAGTTCGCCGGTACTCAGGCGCTTTCGCAGCCCCTGATACCCACTACTTCTGATTCGCAGGCCTCTACTGAGACCCATTCAGAGTCCGGTATGCCGCGAGATACTTCAGTTATGGAACCCGCAGGTGTCTCTACCTTAGTTGGGTCCGGAGCCGCTGTGCAGGCACCGGCTTCTGAGGGTGTTTTCAGACCTACAGATTTGTATTTTAGACCGACGCCATCTTCAAAACTAAGGCCAAAATCTAAATCTGTGTCTAAAAAACCGACGCCTGGGCCACATGTGCAGGCCCCAATGCCTAAAAAACAAATGATCAAAATGGCTGAAGATTTAATTACTCTGATCAGGGGTAGCCAACCCCCCTCCTCCTAAGAGGTCTAGGAAAGACATTGATTATGAATCTTCATAACAGGATTCTGTTTCTTCTGACTCTTCTAATGAACAGGATTTGTCTTTTCCTACTTATGAGGACTCTTGATGCAGAAGATTCCATTCCTTCTGCTTTTCCCCTTGAGGAGTTTTCTTGCGGGGAAACTTTACATACCTTAAGGGAACATTTCCACTCGGAAAGTCAGGATTTCTCCGAGTCTAAAAAGAGACTTAGGGATTTTCTTCTTCTTCCTCAGCATAGGACTTTGGCTATATCTCCTGTTTAGACATTGTTGATGATGTTTTTTCAGAATCTAGTATGGCTCCTGATTCTCTGCCTCCGGCTCCTTGTAAGCCAGACAGATACTACAGGGTTCCTGACTCCCACAAATTCCTTTTCAAAAATCCTATTGCTGATCCTGAAACCATTTCTCAGGGTCCCAAAGGCATTAAGGCCTCTACTGCTAAAAATCCTACCCCTTCTGATAGAGATTCCAGGGTGCTGGATAGATGGGGTAAGAAGGTTTACACCTTGGCAATCAGGGCTTTAAACTGTCAATTTCATATGCTTAAATATCAACAGCATATCATGGGACTACTTAAACAGAAAATTATGTTAATCTCTGACTGTGTGGAAAATAAAGATTTACAGGATTTATTACATTCAGCTGAACAAGTTGGAAAACATACTTTGCAGTGTGGTTTTGATTCCTTGGAAGTCTCTTGCAGGGCTGCTGTAACTGGATCTGTGCTAAGAAGGCATGCTTGGCTCAAAGAGCAAACTCTGCCTGACCATGTTAAAGCAAAATTGTTGGATGCTCCTTTACAACAGGACCGTCTCTTTGGTAATAAGGCTGAAGAAGTGTCAAAAAAGATGGAAGATAAAGCTAAATCTATGCAAACCCCTTCTGATAGAGATTCCAGGGTGCTGGATAGATGGGGTAAGAAGGTTTACACCTTGGCAATCAGGGCTTTAAACTGTCAATTTCATATGCTTAAATATCAACAGCATATCATGGGACTACTTAAACAGAAAATTATGTTAATCTCTGACTGTGTGGAAAATAAAGATTTACAGGATTTATTACATTCAGCTGAACAAGTTGGAAAACATACTTTGCAGTGTGGTTTTGATTCCTTGGAGGTCTCTTGCAGGGCTGCTGTAACTGGATCTGTGCTAAGAAGGCATGCTTGGCTCAAAGAGCAAACTCTGCCTGACCATGTTAAAGCAAAATTGTTGGATGCTCCTTTACAACAGGACCGTCTCTTTGGTAATAAGGCTGAAGAAGTGTCAAAAAAAATGGAAGATAAAGCTAAATCTATGCAAACTGTGAAAGATTTCTTACAAGTGCAACCTCCAAGATTTAGTAGGCACTGGCCTACTAAGAACTGGTCCTTTCCAGTCCCTTCGAGAGCCACTCAAGTCAAATCCAGACATTCCAAAGGCTCCAGGTTTCAGTCACAAGGAACTTTTAGAACAAAACAATGGTGTGCCTCCACCTCCAAATCTGGAAACAACAAGGCACCTCCCTATGGTAAACAGTCTCAATGACTTCCCTCTACAATCACCAAGCACTTACCTTTTAGCCGCCCCTTTGTGGGAAAACTGGCACTTCATGCACAAAACTGGCAACTTATTACCCAGGACAAATGGGTTTTAAATGTAGTATTCCAGGGATGCAGATTTCATTTCCACACATTGCCATTCCCAGACGGATGGCCAGACCTGCCCCTAAATCAGTGGGCAGAGGCCCAGAAACAAGTTATGGGGGCTATTCAGCCAGTACCAGAAGAGCAAAAGGGACAAGGTTTCTATTCAAGTCTTTTCCTGGTACCCAGAAAAGACAAATCATGTCATCCAATTCTTGACTTATCCACTCTAAACACATTTCTGGACATTCCAAAATTCAAGATGCTGACTCTTCAACAGTTACTACCTATGCTAGGCAAAGATGCCTGGTTGGTAACTCTAGACTTAAAAGAGGTTTACCTGCATATCCCAATCAGGGAATATTGCAAAAGATACCTCCACTTCAAAGCAGGCTGCTTGCATTACCAGTTCTCTGCACTGCCCTTTGGCTAATCTACTGTGCCCAAGGTCTTCACAAAGTGCCTGGCTCCAGTAATTGCATTTTGCAGGCAAAGAAATATTCAAATATATCCATACCTGGATGATTGTCTAATTCAGGCATAAAACAAGGACATTCTTCTAAAGCATCTGGCGTTTGTAAAAAAGGGTTCTAACTTGTCTAGGGTACATCATAAACGAAAAGAAATCACAACTGGTACCCTCTCAAAAAATTACATTCCTGGGGGCAGGCTTGAATACAACTGCCCAGATGTCTTATCTTACGCCGGAAAAGCAAATTCAATTGATGACTTACTTCAAACAGGTGGCCACAAAAAGCTGCTATCTGCAAGACAAATTCTGCAAGCCTTAGGGGTTCATGGCCTCCTGCATTCTTCTAATTCCATATGCAAAACTGCATATGAGGAAACTTCAGTGGTACTGAAAACGTTTATGGAGTCAACATTGTCACAGCCTGGAAACAATGATTCCTATCATATTTTGCCTGCAACTAGAGTTCCTGTGGTGGGAAGAGGCCTGCCACCAAAACAAGGGACTGCCATTCACTCCACCCCCTTCTGCCCAAACCCTAACTACAGATGCATCAGACTATGCTTGGGGGGCTCATCTGGCAGGGGAAGTGCATTCAGGGCAAATGGAGCCCAAATCAAATGCACCTTCATATCAATCAGAAAGAGATGCTAGCTGTACAGAATGCACTGACAGCCTTCAAGTACTACCTTCATTCAGGACAATTAATGATAAAGACAGACAACACCACAGTTATGTGGTACATAAACAAGCAGGGGGGTACACATTTCTACCCGCTTTGCAGACTAGTCATGGCATTGTGGAACACGGCCTTGACATACCAAATACAACTACAAGCTCAATTCCTGCCAGGAAAGCTGAATACTCTGTCAGACGAACTAAGCAGAAATTTCATGGACCCACACGAATGGAAACTGGAACCACTGATTTTCAACATGTTGATACGCAAATGGGGGAGTCCAGACATAGATCTTTTTGCCTCACCCCAGAACTATCAGTTGGACAAATTCTGCACAAGGTCTCATCGCAAAAAAAGCCTGGAAAGTGGATGCTGTATCATTCAGCTGGAAAAACCTATCAGTCTGTGCTTTTCCCCCTCTGCCTCTGCTCTCCACAGTTCTACTAAAAGTCAGACAGGACAAACCAAAAATGATTCTGCTCCAGACTGGCCTCGCCAACACTGGTACCCACTCCTGCGCAATGTGTCACACCTTCCTCCGTGGCACCTGCCTCAGACGCTTACTTACTGTCTCAGCAGAACAACCAAATTCTGCACACTCAGCTCCAAACTTTGAATCTTGTAGCGTGGCTAATCACCTAAATTCACCCTTGGCATCCCTCAGCAAATCTCTGATGGATGTAATTTTGGAGGCTAGAAGGCCTAGTACTAGAAAATCTTATGTTGACAAATGGAAAAGATTTTGTGCCAGGAACCAATCACAAGGAATAAGCACAGCAATGCCCAATATTCCTCAGATTCTGCAATACTTAACTGAGATGCCTCACAAGGGCCTGTCTTTTTCTTCCATAAAAATCCATGCCTCTGCCATTTCAGTTCATTACAACACAGAACCTCCCCTCTTCTCTCATCCTCTGCTAAAGCAGTATCTCAGAGGGGCCAAAAACTTAAGACCTCCCAGGAGAGCTCCAACTCCTGCCTGGGACCTCAATTTTGTATTGGAAAAACTCACTTTTCCCTCCTTTCGAGCCAGCTGCTACTGCAGACCTAAAATTTCTCTCCTGGAAAACAGCTTTCCTTTTAGCAGTCACTTCAGCTAGAAGGATTTCTGAATTAGAGGCTCGTATGGCAGTAGAGCATTTCATTATTTTTCATGCAGACAAAGTGTCTCTCCGGACCAATCCATCCTTCATGCCTAAGGTGGTATTCAGTGTGGCTTAGTCGGACCATTCATTTGCCAACTTTCTTTCCCAATCCACAGAACAAGGGGGAACAGATTCTGCATTCATTGGATGTACACAGACAACTTAGATTTTGCTTAAACAGGACAAAATCTCTAAGAAAATCTGAACAACTACTGGTGTCATTTGCTGCAGGGGCAGAGGGAAAGGCTATTTCAAAGCAGACTATTTCCAAATGGTTAAGCCATTGTATTAGTTTCTGCTATATGCACCATGGTAAAACTATCCCCCAGGGGATCAGATCTCATTCCACCAGGGCTGCATCTACTTCTACAGCCTTTCTCAGAGGTGTTCCTACCAGAGACATTCTAGAAGCTGCTACCTGGAGCTCAGTTCATACATTCACTAAACATTACCATTCACCTTTCTTCTCTAAGTCCAGAGCTGGCTTTGCCACTGCTGTCCTGCAGGGCCTTATAGCTGGTCCTAATGCTGTATAAATCCATCCTCCCAACCATAGCTTTGGGAATCTACCCAAATGACTGCAACAGTGAAACACAAAGAACATAGTACAGTTGTGTACACGTACCATAAATGTAGATGTTAGAGTGTATTCACTGTTGCAGTCCTGGTTACCCACCCTCCAGCCCCCTGTTTTTCTCTTACTGTACCTCTACTTTCTTTTACTATGCTTAAAAGCCTTTTTGGTGCATTTGCTTTTATTTTGAGGTATATATTTTTTGTGTTTTAAATTATATTCATATATATTTTGCTCCCCTTTTGGGGGTCACCTGACATCTGGGACAAGAAAAACTGATGTAATGGTGTCGGCTGCATGTTTTATAACACTGACGACCTGATGTCATGGAAGAAAGGTCAGCAACCGCAGGACCAAAGACTTTGTTAATCAGGCCGACTGAGGGCAACCTGCCAGCAGATTACCCAAATGTAATGACTGCAACAGTGAATACACTCGAACATCTGCATTTATGGTAAGTGTGCACAACCGTACTCTTCTCCTGCTGAGTTTTTCGGTTTGATAACAGTGAGTTGATTTTTGTTGCTTGATCTTGGGGGCCTAGTGGAGTGATAGGGTTGGAGAAGGGTTTGAAGGGAAGGGATATTAAGGGGGTGGTTAATAAGTTTATGAGCAAGGGTGAGTTGATTAAAGTGAAGGAGTTGTGGGAGTTCTAGATACAGTGATGGCTGCGGTAGGAGGTCCCAGTGGCAAATTTAGCAATGTTGTTGTAATAAGCATCCAGCTTGTGTAAGTCTGTCTGTCTAAGGTTGGTAAGTATGGGGGATGCATAGAGTAGGGTGGAGATTAGCTGGGAATTGGCTATGGAGTTTCTGGCCGCCTTGGTTAGGAATTGGTGGCTTTGATATAATGTATCAAGTTTCTTGTGAACTTTTTTTTTATTCTGAGAGATGTGGGTGTCAAATCTAACTTTGTTGTCTCTATTTCCACACCGGGTAATTTTGTGTGTTCTGATGGAGAGATGATGGTATTGTCTTTGGCGAGAATGTTGAAGTGGGGGTGTCTTGGGTAGCTTTGGAAGGCTGGAACCTGGGAAATTTTGTCTTACTTGGGTTGAGTAGAAGCTGAGCATTGGATAGACCGCTTTCTACAGAAGAGAATGATTCCTCTGTGATTTGTTGTAGTTCTGGTAGAGTGGGGGCAGATCAGATGAGAGTAAAGTCATCTGCGTACTGTATAAGAGATGCTTGTGTGGTGGCAGCATATAGGTTGTTATTGAAAAGTGAGAATAGCAGAGGGCCAAGGATAGACCCTTGGGGAACTCTGAGAGTAACTGGGAGTCGAGGTGATAGGTTATCATCCCAGATTACTGATTGCTGGCGTCCATGTAGATAGCTGTGGAACCAGTTGCAGGCTGATTGTGAGAAGGAGAGGTTGGGGAGAGTAGAGAGTAGTAGCTCATGAGATGCCATGTCAAAGGCCTTTGTGAGGTCTAGAAATACAGCAGTAGAGAAGAAGCCATTGTTTGTGTTATGAAGTATAGTGTTGGTGAAGGAGGGTAGAGCAGAGGTAGTGCTGTGATATGGCCTGAAACCATGTTTGGTTTTGGAGAGGAGATTATTAGCTAGGAGGTAATTGGAGACCTTGTTGTTGATGCATTTTTCAAGTATCTTGGAGAGAGGGGAGAGGATAACTGTGAGGCGGTAATTGGAAGGTCGGTGGAGGGTTGCCTTTGTGGAGGGGAATGATGTGGGATATTTTCCATATCCAGGGAACGTAGCCTTCTGTTATGGAATGGTTGATTAGAATTGAAATTGGGTAGGCTAGTGTATCAGCTGCAATTTTCAACTATTCAGAGGGGAGGATGTCCGCTGCGAGTTTGGTGGGTTTAAGTTTTGACAATACTCTTTTTATGTTGGAGGTAGGTACTGAGGTGAAGAAGAAAAGAGGAGTGGGGGGTTTAGGGTTAGGAGTTGGGGGGGCTGTTGTAGAGAAGTGTTGTTTGTTTAGAGATGTTATAGTTTCAGTGAAGTGTTTGTTGAAGGATTCAGCAATACTGCTGGAGGAGGGGGGGAATGGTTGGCTGGGGGTATCAACCTTCCCTGGGTGGAGGATAGTGTTAATAGTGGACTAGAATTGCTTAGGGTTGTGATTGGTAGAGTTTAGGGTGGATTTATACTAGAGGGATTTGTCTAATTTTATATGCTTTTTGGCTTTATTGCGCAGTTCAAGGAATGATTGCCTATCTGAGTTATTTTTTGTTAGTCACCAGTGCTCCCATGCCTTATCTCTGGATTTCATTAGGGTTCTGGTGGTCTTTTGTAACCATGGGGCATGCCTGGATCTGGCTTTGGCATTTCTTACAGGAGCATGGGTGTTTAGGATGGAGAGGAAGGTACTGTTGAAGAAGTGGACAGCCTTATCTAGGTTGAGGTATTTTAGTGGTGACCAGTTAATTTTTTGCAGGCAGGAGATGAAGGAGTTGGTGTTGAAGTTGGACTTGTTCCGTATTTGCCTGTGGATAATGAGCTTCAGACTGTTTGTGTGGTGCCAAATTAGGAAAGTGGGGGAGTGGTCACTAAGACTGTCAGGTAAGCAGCCTGCTAGGTAAGAGTGAGGGGCTTTGTTGACTAGGATCCAGTCAAGTAAGGTATGATTGTTAGGGTTTTTTGTTAATTTGGGTAGGGGATTGAATGAGTTGAGTGAACCCATGGAGATTAAGGTGAGTGGTTGGAAGAGTATTACAGGATAACCTGTTGATGTTAAAGTCACCGAGAGTGATGGTTTCCTGGGGTAGAGATAGAGAAGCCCAGCTCGGTAGATTTTCTAGGGGTGTGATATTTTGCCCTGGTGGGAAAGAACATCCTATGATATTGATTGTTTTGTTTGGGTTTAGTTTGAGATTGGCATAAAGGATTTCTTCATTGTTGTGGTGAGGGGCAGATGAGTTCAGGAGTTGAATATTGAGGTGGTGTTTAAATATCAATGCTATACCACCTCCTTTTTTGGACAGTTTGCCTATGCGAAGGATGTTGTATTCAGGTGGAAGTATTTCCTCACTTTTGATGTGAAGTTTGAGCTAGGTTTCAGTTAGGAAGAGAATATCTGGGGAATATATGTTTATGCTGGCATGTAGTTCTTGTATTTTATTGCATATGCTTCTGATGTTTATGGACATTATAAGTAGGTCTGTTGTTTTCTTGTTGGCTAGGAGTTTAGTTGTGGGGGGGGGGGGTTGCTTGGACTAGGGTTTGTGGTTGGGTTGGATTTGGGAGGACCATGGTTTGGATGGATGTCTCCAGCGAGGGCTAGTTTAGTATATGTTTTATATACATAGTAAATTGCTTATGATCTCTTAGGGATATTTTATTTTTGAGTGTGTTAGGTGTTTGGTAATGGAGTGTGTGTATTGGGAGGATGTTTTTGGTGGCAGGGGTTGTGTAATTATAGTGTAAATGTTTGAGGGAGGATGTTGAGAGAGTACAGTGGAAGTTGTTAGGGCATGTGACTGTGGAGCCTTGTTAGGATATAATGTGAACTAGAACTATGCAGGTTAGGATTGTTATTATATTAGGTAGTAGCACGATTGTGTTGGATGTAGGGGGAGGGGGTGACTAGTGGTGTAGCCTAATTGGTGGTAATTAGGGGTAGGGTTAAGACTAAGAATAAATGTAGAGGTACTGGGGGTGGGTGGGAATAGGGGGCAGGGAGGGGAACAAAGTGAGCGTAGCGGGCCAGAACCCTCCCCCCCCCAGGCTAAAGATTGCAGGGTAAGTGTCTAAGTAGCCAAATTGTTAGGAGTTATTAGAATCTAGTAGGGAAGAACAATCTATAGACCTGATTTCAGCTGTGTCCTTTCTGGGTAGATACCTAGTTTGAAGCAGACAAAAAGTGGCAGGTTAAGTACCTTTTTGCCTCTATTTTACAAGTGGGTAAGTCCAGTGTATCTACTGGGTTACCTTTTTTTGCTTAGAGCTGTATATTGGTTTACTGATAACTAAAAAGAAAAAGTTAACTGGGGAATGTATTTACAGCTGATGGGGGTGGGGGAGCAGCTGCTGTCCCTAGCCGTGGGTAGAGCCAGATATTTCTGCTTTAGACCAGATACTTTCCACAGTAGCAGGCTAAGAGGGAAACCTAGCTAGACACCTACAGTAACTTATTTTCTTTATAAAGCCCTTGAGTCCTTGTGGCTGGTTTCTTCACTGCAGATGTGGGCAATGGCCAAGGATTCAGCAAGTGGGGGACTGAGAGAGAACCCGTTCGCAGGGACAGTGGTCACTAAATGAAAAGATGGAGACAAAAAGAATTATTACGTTAAGGTCTCTGAAAGGGGAATGAGAGAGAAGTGCTGTAAAAAGTAACTGAAATAATAATCACCCAGGCAGGAGGGGTATTGGGTTTGAGTAGCAGCATGTTATACTATTTACACAGGTACACAGTGTTAGTACAAAAGGCTCAGGCAACTGTTATGCATTCACATATGAAGTCCTTGACATAAAAAAACACCTTACTTAGTGTTGTGTACCAGATAATTCAGGTAGCCCATGAATTTAAAGAGAGTTCTATCACAGATATAGCAGCAGTAAACTATCGCAGCAGTTGTATTAATAATTTATTTGTTTATCATTGTTGACCCAGATAGTCTGACTGGGCAAACCCCATTCTCAGAGGACAACCCCCTAGGGGAAAAGGCTCCATCAGAAGTACATTGTACTTCTACAGTTTCAGAGATGCAGTCATTGCATAACAGAACTGTACAAAGTACTGTTTACACTGGTAATCTGAAGTATTTTTGTTAAAGAAAATTAGTGTTAACTTACATACAGTATGACTATGAGATGTTTATTTCAGTAGAAATTGGATAGTCTAGATGTAGTGTATTAAGGCACAAAACCTTAGCAGTGAGTTAGTGTCCTGTGAAATTCACTAGTTCTTTTGTATCTTCACCTTTTCCTAAAAAAGACTTGGAGAAGTAGTGAGTTACAGTACCCTGTGAAATTCACTAGTTCTTCTGCATCATCACCTTTTCCTAAAAAGGCCTTAGAGAAAGCCAAGAAAAATGGAAAGAAAGAGAAGAGAAATGATGATAAAAGAAAAAGACTTCAAGAAAAGATCCACTGAGTGTGGTGTCACAGTTGAACCAGTACAGAAGAGCCCCCAGGCTCTCTGTTTCATCGGTTCTCATCTTGGATCCAGCACTGCTACCTTCCTGGCCCTCGTCTTCTGCTTCTTTAGCACTGATGTCAGACTTGCTTCAATCCTGGCCCCCTGCTGGCCCTACTCCTTCTGTAGCTCTGATGTTGAATCTGTCGAGGTACTGTTAACCAATCATGGCTGCCATCCTGGCACTATCCTGCCTATCAGGTCTGGCCTCCCTCCAATAGGGTCCAAGAGTTGTACAGACCTTTGCACTGGCCAACTAAAGCCACCTTTGATGGTATCTACAAAGTCTGTGAGATCTTCATGGAGCATTAGGGAAGTAGATTTGGACAAGATGATTTGGACTTTCTTGAAGACGCACACAAAGAGTTGGGAATCATTCCCTCCCCCATTGCTTCGAGGCTGGAGAGAGTCCCCCCCCCCCCACTCACCCACTTCCTTTCTGGTTTCTCCTTCTCTGGCAGTATTTCGGAGCCATTTGTCTCCTTGTCAGCAGCACTGACCACTCACTCTGTGACTTTAATGCAATGGGCATCCAGCCTTTTCTGAACAGTCTGCATTCCACAGCTAGGAGGTCCAGGCTGACTCTGAGGGTTTTGAAGCCATTTCTGCCCCTCAGAGGCTCAGCTTTGTTTAGCTCAGGTCTCTGCCTCTGAGCAGATCAGTAGCTGGTGTCCGTATTTCCCCAAGGTCTTCGGATCAGAGGAGGTCTACCCCTAGTGGTCTGGCTTCAGTGTCAGAGTTTGAGGTTGTCGAAGGGATTCTGTACAATTCAGGAATTGGATAGACGTGCTTCATTTGGGATTCAACCATTCTCCCTGAATCTTCAATTTCACATCATGTACAGGGACAGCTTACATCACAATGCCTTAAGCATCCCCAGACCCAGGGCTCCCTGCAGGCTTTCTTATCTCCTCCTCCATCCCTTCCTCTCCCAGAGGAGCACAAGTAGCATCTGTGTAAGAAAAGACACTTTGATTCCCTTCAGGTGTACTCAAAAACAAACTGACCAAACCTCGATGTGATGGTAAAAACAACTAACACAATCAAAAACCACCAACAAAATAGTGAAACGAGTTTCCCGTTTTGTTGGTGGTTTTGGTTGTATTCCCTTCAGGTATAGTTGACAGAGGACACTGACCTCACTGGGGGGAATGTTCCCCAAAATCTCTCCATGACAACTTCTCATTTGGTGATCTGTTGGAATTGCTGAGGCACTGGGGAGATTAGACCACCATATCCCTTTCCCCGATGAGTCGGTGTTTCTTGAGGCCTTTGCCCCAGGCCCATCAATGGTCTGTGGTATCCCCTACAGATATGTTCATCAACTTAGTATGTAGGAGAGTGTGGAGAGAACTGAGCATGGGAAACCCAATCCCTAAAAAAATCCAATAAGGTTTTAGTCCTAACCAAAGATAGGGCACAGTGGAGCAGGAGGGCCTGAGGTCAGTGCCATTGTAATAGCTGTAGCCACCAAAAAACAACTCTCTGAGGAGAGTATATCTGTCCATCATCCAGGTAGAGAGTTTAGAGCATTTGACAGATTTGTGAAGTGCACATATACTTCATCCACCTTTGGTCTTCATATGCTGAACTACATGATACAACTGATCAAATTGCAAAGGGCCATAGTTAATGAGGTTGCCAAGTCCATACCATCCCCTTTGACAGTGAAGACTTGCAAGTTCATGGAGGCTCGGTCATCTGGCATGCTGCTGATTCCCAGTGTATCCATGTGCTTGTTATTTAACATGGTGGATGGTAAGGCTAGGACAGCAGGCACAAGCGTAACAGTTTGATACAATGTCTGGATGTGCCTCTGTAACTTTATAGAGCTTTAATGCATCCTTTTTGAATGCTCCATTTGATGACTTCACATTGTTTGGACCTCAAGCTAAGGATATTCTAGCCAGGAGTGAGCAGGATAGCAAGACGTCTACCATGGGGGCCTGCTTTTACACCCCCTCAAGAGACCAGACCGTTTCCTGCAATCAATGGGGTGTTAAACTATTTTTCTGGAAATCCCAAAATTTTGTCCAGGATACTCAAGGTGATAGTGTCCTCGAGAGGGAGAAGCAGCCAGCAAAATTAGGGTTTTGGGAGACCTTTCTCAAACTAGCTCTTTCAGCACTTCAGAAGTTTTGCCCAGCTGATGTGCTCTGGAGTCAGTGGGGGTGGGGGTTTGGTTCTCCACCCTCAAGCTTTGGAGACCATCACAACAGTTCATGGGTGTTGACCGGTGTCACCAGAGACTACAATATCCCTTTTCAGGCATTTCTAACGCATCATTAAAAGACCCTTACCATCCTTCCAACCCAGCAAAGAAGGGCAGCAGCAGGAGAAATAGAAAAGTTGCTGTCAAAAAGAGTCATCCAGGAGGTCCCACAAGACCACATAGTATCCTGACTGTATTCAAAATTCTTTTTTTTTTTTTGCCAGATGGTACCCCTGCCGAGGAAGAACTGGATGTGCTGTGTAGACATCCAGGATGCCTATTATCAAATAAAGATAGCCAGGTAATCCAGGAGGTTTCTGCACTACTGCATGGAAACAAGTCGCAGTCAGTTTTGATTGCTGCTGTTTGGTCTTACCTCAGCCCCTCCCAGGTGTTTACCAGTTTCATTGCAACAGTTGCAACCCAGTTTAGACTACCAGGGATTCTGGGTCTTTCCTTACCTGGACAACTGGCTCATTGCAGCACCATCAAGGACATCACTAATTCTAGCAAGAGACCCCTTGCTCAACCTATGCCTTTCCTCAGGGATTACAGTAAGTTTTGAGAAGTACAGACTAGAGTCAGTTCAAGAATGAGTTTGTAGGTTGCCATCTGGACACCATTACTCAGATTGCCAGGCTTCCACCTGCACAATTCTCATTTCCTTCAGATTGAGGCCTATCATGCTCTTATTCCCCAGGGTTCACCTGCTTCTCTGATTCTTTGCCGCCATTTCTTTTTTTTTTTCTTCCCTGGCAAGGTTTTATATGAGGGTACTTCCCTGGACAGTCTCAGTCTAGTGGTCTCTGAGGACTTATCCAATGGAATGCCCTGTAAGATTCATAGAGGTTTGTCTCTGTCACATCTCTTGATAGCTGACATACACTGTGATGTCAACAGACTGTCCTTTTGATTTCTTCTGGCCACACCCACAGTAACTATGGATGCCTCCCTCCTGGGGTGGGTGGCATTTTAAGGGAAAGATAGTTCAAAGTACCTAGTCCCAGTTAAAGGCCAATCTTGACATCAGTTTTTTGGAGATGGGAGAATTCCTACTAGTGTTGCAGGCATTTGATGACTCTCTCCTCCGAGGTGTGCTTGCCATCCAGACAGACTCAATGGCAATAGTTTGGTATCTTAGTAAAGAAGGCAGAACCCGATTGTACCGTCTATATCAAGAGACCTTGAGGGTTGGCAATGGAGGGTGCCTTTCTCTCACTTTCTGATATCAGTGCCTATCCCAGGCAGGTCCAGCATTCTAAAGTACAAGCTGAACAGGAGCATACTGATGTGTCAAGAGTGGTCCCTAAAGCAATCATTAACTGGGGCAAGCCATGCTGTGACTTGTTCGCAACTACATATAACATCAAATTCAGCAACTTCTTTGCCCTGATCCCTCAGCAGGGACAGTCACAGATGGATACTCTAGTCTTTTGCTTAGTTCCCAAGTTTCCTGTGTGCATATCCCCCCCCCCCGATCATCAGGTTCTTAGAGAAGGCAGCCTGGTGCAAGATGATTGTTATCCTCACAGATGCCTTTTGACCCAGTCATGTTTGGTTCACCTTCTTGTGGCCTCTTGTGATCCCCCCTTGAGTTCTGGATCTGGCCCGGGATCTAATTTCCCATTCATTGGGGGAGCCTCAGATGGATCTCAAGTCCCTCAAATTAACCTCTTGGTTTCATCACTGCTGCTGATGGCCAGAGCTGTCCTATAGAATTGTGCGTATTATCTCTTAACCTCAAAAGTCTTTCACTTGGAAAACTTCCAGCAGCAAATGGAAAAGCTTTAGCATTAGAGCTGCTCCTAGTTTAGATCCCTTTCAGCTCCTTTACATGCACGTTTGGATTGTTTTACCTGATTTGTAGTAGAGTAGCTTCCCCCGAAAGAAAAAATAGTTCAACTGAAGGCAATATCTAATTTTTATATTGGCTAAGACCATTAACTTCTCTGAGATTGTTTAAAGCTTTCTTGAAGGGGATCTTTCTACTCAACAACAGCAAAAGTAAATTAAGGCACCAAAGTTACACACTGGAAATCAGTCACTGTACTTTATTGCAATAAAGTACAGTGACTGATTTCCAGTGTGTAACTTTGGTGCCTTAATTTACTTTTGCTGTTGTTGTGTGTTTTGGGCACCTCATTGTACCTGCAGCCATTTGGTTTTTGCATCTTTCTACTAAGGCCACTTTTAAGAAATCTGTATCGTCCTTGGGATCTAATATGTTTGCTACAGGCCTTAACAAGAGCAACCTTTGGGCCTCCTGCCACAGTTGATTTAAAGTTTGTGTGATCGCAACCTCGTTCCAAAAGTGGTCTGACATAAACATACACTGGTTTTGGCAAATGCCTTCGTCAGTATAATCAATGTGTTTGACAGTTTTTGATGGTAGTTGTGATTATACTGAGGAAGGCATTTGCCAAAAATGTCTGAAAATAGTCCTATATAACAACTGATTTTTCTTCCGTGAGTCCGGTTTAAAAGAAGTATACTGTGATGACGTACTTTGCCTTTTTTTTTTTTTTTTACCTGTTATGTTACATTTTTCCCCCAGCTATTCTCCTACTACATGATGTAAATATTTGTACGTATAGATTAGCTGTTGCACATTTTTTACCCATGTTCTGACTGAAGAGCGTGAGTAGACTGCTTCACCTACCCAGTAAACAAACTGTAAGTATGTTTATTTTTCATGCAGTGAACCTGAAACTGCCTTTTTCTGAAATTATAACTTGCCATAGGATTGCAGTTAACTGTCCGCACATGCTGCTGTGACCGGATTGTGTGCGGAATAAAAACAAAAGTGCCTTGCAGATTTCACCAACATGAAAACCTTGGAAATAGCAAACAAAAATGTGAATTTAGAAGTGACAGTGTACAGACTACCCAAGAGCAAAGCACATGACTGGGAATATCGTTGCCATAATACATAAGTACCAAAGCGGGTGCAGTGGTTAGCGTTGCCGCCTCAGAGCAAAAGGTTCTCCGGTTCGATCCTCTGCTGGGGTGCCTTCTGTGCGGAGTCTGCATGTCCTCCCTGTGGTTATGTGGGTTTCCTCCGGGTGCTCCGGTTTCCTCCCACATCCCAAAGACATGGTGTAGGTAGAGTGGATGCTCTAAATTGGCCCTAGGCATGTGTCTGTGTGTGTGTCTGTGTGTCTGTGTGTGTCTGTGTGTGTCTGTGTGTGTCTGTGTCTGTGTGTGTCTGTGTCTGTGTGTGTCTGTGTCTGTGTGTGTCTGTGTCTGTGTGTGTCTGTGTCTGTGTGTGTCTGTGTGTGTGTGTCTGTGTGTGTGTGTGTGTGTGTGTGTGTGTGTGTCTTCTGTGGAAGGTTGGGTGCCGGGCTGGCAACTCTACATTGTAAAACTCCACTGCCAATCATGAGTGGACAGGTGATCCGCTGTGGCGACCCCTAAATGGGAAAAGCCAAAAGAAGAAGACGACCAAAGTTTTTCTTGGAAGGCCCTATTCTTGGTTGCAGGAGATTGTCAGAACTTTATTCTTTTTCATGTAAACCTCCTTAGCTGATTTTTCACAATGACAGGTTATCCTTGCAGACTAACATGGCTTTTTTTTTACCCAAAGTGGTTCTTTCCAAAGTTTGCTAATAAAGGTGATTACATTCTTCATTGTGAATCTCCACAGATACTTAAGGTTTTATTTACATAAAATGAAGAACATCAGGAAATCTGATAAACTACTTGTGTTATTTTCCAAAGCTAGATTGGAAGTGGGAGTCTCTAAGGTCATTCTGCCCAGACGACAAAGTTTGACTACATTTGTTTGGGTTTTATAATCTCAAAGGACTGTCCTTGCTGTCCCATTCCAAGGCTCACTCTACAACTGCAGTTTCTACCTCAACAGTCCTTTAGTCATGCAATTTTTGATATCTGTTCAGCAGCCTCTTAGTCCACTGCTCACACCTCTGTGACGCATTACAAGCTTTATATTCAGTCAAGGTCGAGAGTGGCATCTGGCTCCACCATCTTCTGGAATTTCTTTCCTTAGTGCCTCCCAGATGAACCTGGCTGGGGACTCTGTCCCACAGGTTGAGACAAATGGAAAAGACAGCATTAGATATGAAAGATACTTAGTATAACTCTAGATCCATGATGTCTTCTTCTGTATGTCTCTACATTCCCTCCCCCACCATTACCCTTCCAAATTAGAACGTTTAGTTTTTTGACTTCTAGAGGATCTTGTGGACCTTCTTGAAGTCTTCCTTATGTTCGACCTTAGTGAATCTTGGCCTAATGGTTTTTAGTTTGTTTCTTTTCTCAAGAGGAGTCCTGTGTGGGAAGGGCAAACTTAATCTGAGGAGCTTGGGTGATGCAGGGCATTATGGGAGTGGAGTTTAAGTTTTGGAGCCAGAAGTCTAAATTGCTGGCTTCTAGTCAGGTCGGATCCAATAACCCACAAGTTGAGATGAATAGAAGAAGACAACACTGATCTTGCATTATGGTAAGTACTTAACTTTCATTTCTTAAATATTTTTATGAGTTACTTTCCTCTGGCCTTTCTTATTCCTCTGTCAAGGTTCATCTAGCTGACATTTCAGCATGTTTGCCCATAGATTCTCTCCTTTCTTCTCTGCATGCTTGCCCATAGATCCTCTCCTTTCTTCTCTGTTTCTTGTTGAGACAGTTTCTGAAGGGAATTTTCCATCTTAGCCTACTTAGAAAACCAGGTGGATCCTTCTTGGTATCTTAATTTTCTGTTGGAAAAGTTAACTGCATCTCCCTGTGAACCTTCTTCTTCTCTTTCGGCTGAGGTCCCCACAGTGGATCATCTGTTTCCATTTCTTCCTGTCCTCTGCATATTGCTGTGTCACACCCACCACCTGCATGTCCTCTCTCACCACATCCATAAACCTTATCTTAGGCCTTCCTCTTTTCCTCTTAACTGGCGGCTCTATCCTTAGCATCCTTTTCCCAATATACCCAGCATCCCTCCTCAGCACATGTCCAAACCAATGCAATCTCGCCTCTCTGACTTTGTCTCCAAACTGTACAACCTGAGCTGACCCTCTAATATACTGATTCGTAATCCTGTCTATCCTTAAAACACCCAGTGCAAATCTTAACATCTTTAACTCTGCCACTTCCAGCTCTGACTCCTGTCTTTTTGTCAGTGCCACCGTCTCTAACCCATACAACACAGCTGGTCTCACTATCCTCTTGTAGACCTTCCCTTTCGCTCTTACTGGTACCCGTCTGTCACAAATCACTCCTGACACTCTTCTCCACTAGGGATGCACAAGCCAGTGCATTTTTTCGTGCCAGTCCTAAACCCGGATAAATGGGGAGGGTTATGTCAGGAAGGGCATATGGTGTAAGACCTCTGCCAAATAACATATGCAGACAACAGTACAGATTGCCATCTCCCTGTGAACCATCAGGCTGATTTAAGGTCCACGACATGGACTGTACTTCTTATTGCTCTGACATCTGCAGAAAGAGTATCTGGAGTTGCAGGTTCTCATAGTGGGTGAACATTCTCTTGCCTTCTGTAAAGATAGGGACACATTAAGAACAAATCCCTCATTTATGCCCAATGTTTTATCAAGCTCTGTCAAACTACCAATGTTCTGTCTAGATCCCCAAAACCAGGGAGAAAGAGTTCTACATACTGTGGACTTGCCTACACAGCACAGGTACTATCTCAGAACTAAATGCTTTAGAAAAGCAGATCAGCGGTTTATTTCTTATGATAGGACAAAGAAAGGGCATCTAGTTGTAAAAGCATACTATTTCAAGATGGTTGTCCTTAGATATTGCCTTTTGTTATTCCCACCAAGGCAAATTCTACTTGAGTCTTGGCTTCTATGATGGCATCCTGGAAAGGAGTGGACTGCAGAAACATTCTAGAGACAGTTACATGGGCCTCTGTACATACTTTTGCAAATCATTGCAAACTGCATTCCTTATCTAGGACGGACTTTGCTGGGACCATTCTCCAGGAGCTCCTGGCCCTTATCCTTCATTCTCCAAAGTTGGAAAGGCTTTGGTAATCTGCCACATAGTTAAAGGCTACTGCAGCAGTGACAATGCCTGACATAGTACATTTATAAAAGTTGTACTTACTGTAACAGTAGCTGTTAAAATTCCTCACTGCCGCAGCAGCCGCACCCACCCTCCACGCCCTACTTCTGTATTTAGTTAGCTGTTGAGATATAAACTTATTTACTGTCTACACTTTTAATAAGTTCAGGATGAGTAAGCTGTCTCTCTTTGGCTAAGAAAGTCCTGAGGTTGTGTACACTCTTGACTGCTGATTTTGCTGTTTTCCCTCAAAGGGTCTAGATACAGGGGGTGTAGTGAGAGCTTTGTAAAGCTGGCCAGTTGTATTCTGGGCAGGATACAATCCACATAGTAAAAGGCTACTATAGCAGTGAGGAGTTTGAAAAGCTACTGTTATGGTAAGTGCAGCTTATACAACTGTACTTTCCTGAGGGTTTCCTGGGGATTCCTGAGCAAGAAGAGAATAAATACTGTTTTGACTTTGTTGTTAAATTGGTTGAACGGACAGAAGCTGCAGAAGGATCTGTTTAAATTAGAAAGCTCACCAAATGCAAAATGTCCTTCGATTCCTATGTTGCAGTATTCTTGTGGGATTTTCCTCCTCGGGTGGCCCCTACGTCGATTCCTATACAAAACTTCAGCTTGGTTTTTGCAGCTGTGTGGGACGTCACACGTAGGGCCGTAAACGAGGTTCCTTAAATGTGACGTCTGCATGCAAAGACCTCAGAACTTTTCAGCCGCAGATGACCAATGCATCGTGTGCTTCGCTCCTTCAGTGCAAACATCTAAAAAGCTAAGTACCCCATTGGGTTTTTTTTTTCTTCTATTATCTTGCTAAGCTTGGTTTGTTGTAGCTAGCCATAGCCAATGTCAGCAAAAAAGGGTAAATGCCAATGCGGGCAGCAGATTCCCCATAAAGACTCGCGTGACTGCTGCGTTTTTTGCTTAGGCTGGGAGCACAACCACAACACCTTGCCCAATTTGCCAATCATTTGTACCTAAGACCCTGTGCAGCTATCTGGCTGCCTTTGATCTGTATTTGGAGAACCAACGACTTAAGCGTTTAGCCCTTAGGATGGATCCCATCCCAGAGGCATGGACAGAACCTACGCTTAAGAAGGCCAAGCTCCACTACTGGACACCCCGCCATCTTCCGATTCAGGAGTTGAGGTGCGCTCAGAAGAACCATCAACTTCAGTGGCGACCTTTGTGGAAGCAGTTTTGCAGCCGACAACCGGCACACCTCCAGATCCAGCCCAGACCCCAACTACCGTCGCGGTCAAAGTGGAACCAGACTTAACAGACTCTCCGACCAGGATCCCTGCTCTGGAAGCTACTTCTGTTATATTGGCATCTAACTCCAGGCCTACTCCTAAGTCCACTACATCCAAAAGAAAAAAGGCCAAACATTTGACCATGATTCAGGAAGGTCTGCCTGGCTGCAGTCCTTCACTTCCTCCTTGATGCAGACCTTTATGGCCCTCAGGCCTGCAGCCTCATCACACTGTACTCTACTTCTGCTAAACCCTAGGCCTGCTTCTGCTGCTTCTCTCCCCCCTCCAACCTCTCAGGATAGGGAAGAAGAGTAAGAGACTGACTGTTCCTCTTCTGAGGACTCCATCTCTTACACCTCACAGATTGCTTCCCCTCAGGAGTACGGTTCCCCAGATGTAGAATTTATTGAGGGAGACTGTCCTCCAGAGGATATTACATTTGGTGAAACTATCACCAAAATGAAAGAATATTTCAAGTGGGACACCTCTCAGATGTCTGAAACACAGAAAAGATAGTTTGAATTTTTACATGTAGAATCCCCCTCACCTTCTGCTGTCCCACCTGTCATCCCTGCATACTTGGATGCTTTTCCTCTGCATCTAAGACACCAGACTCTCAGCCACCTGCCCCTAAATGCCTAGACCGCTTTTACAAGGTGCCTGAGGATCAAACATTTTTAGTCACCCCCCCCCCCCTGGCAGACCCAACTGTGATTGCCACATGTCCGGACAAACAATCCAGACTCATTCCATCTGCCTCGCTCTTACCCACTGACAAAGATAGCAAATCTGTGGATAGGATTGGTAAGAAGGTCTACACATCTTCCATTTTGGCTTTTAGAGCCATCAACTATCAAACTCATATGACCAAATTTGCTTTGGACCTGGTCTCTCAGGCTTCCATCTTACTACCCAGTACTCCTGACTCCCCCACTAAGGCTGACATTTCTTCAAAACTTTCTGTGGCTGCCCAAGTAGCCAGACACTGTCAGATGCAGATGTGATGCTGCAGAGGCTTCTGCTCACTCTGTAGCATTTGCCTCTGTTCTCAGGTGATATTCCTGGCTTAGACTTCAACACCTACCAGAGGACTAAGTCTAAGATCTTGGATGACCCCCGGACCCCAATTTCCTCTTTGGAAAACAGTCTGCAGATCTGTTCAAGAGCCTGCAATTTAAGAGTAAGGAATTACAAGACATAAAACATTTATTGGTTTCCCCATCCCCAAATACTATAGGAACTACCCGGCCAAGGCCGCTTTTGTAAGACATAACCCAGCCCCTGCTGGATCTGCGTCTTCCAGGCCTAGGAGAGGTAGCAGAAGACCAACCTCTTCTAGGACAGCAGCCCCTCAGCCTCCCCCTAGGCAGCCCTTTCAAGACAGAGGAGGCTCCAACAATGCGTGAATGCCTTGCCCCCCACCACCCCTCTCTGCCAGTCTGTCTTACTGCCTGCCCTTTTGGAAAACCATCACCACAGACAGATGGGGCTTGGCCGTCATCCAAAAAGGATACCTCCTTTCCTGGAAAGAAAGGCCACCCCTAAGAAAAATTCCCTTTCCCCCCAGAAATCAAAGGCATCTTTTGCCACGAGTCCTGACAGACCTTCTGAACTTGGGTACCATAGAACCTGTCCCCTCAGGACAGGAAGGAAAAGGCTTCTACTCTTGACTGTTCCTGGTCCCCAAAACAGATGGACCATGGAGACCTATTCTAGACCTTTCCTTCCTAAAGCTATTCTTACAGGTGCTCATCTTCAGAATGCTCTCTCTCTCTCTCCCAAGCCTCCTTCCTCTTTACCTTCCAAGGCTTTCATGGCCACATTGGACCTAAAAGAGGGCTACTTGTACATTCTCATACTACCCTCCCACAGAAAATATTTACGTTTCTCTGGACTCTCCTCTCATTTCCAATTTACTGCCTTGCCGTCTGTCCACTGCCCCCAGAGTGTTCACAAAATCCCTGGCACCCACCATTGCCCATTGCAGAACACAGGGAATTTAGGTTTATCCCTACCTAGACAACATCCTGATTCTGGCAGACTGCAAATAAACCCTTTCTGCCCATCTTCTATTCACCATGTCCCTCCTACAAAATCTGGGGTTTACCCTCAACCTCCCATAGTCTTCCCTAACCCCAGAACAAGACAAGATATTTCTGGGTTGCAGAATCAGGACAGACCTAAGGAAGGCTTTTCTACCCCAGGACCAAATCAGCTCCCTGACCTCCCATTTCAAAGTCCTGCTGCAGACCCATGGAATCACTGCAAGGCAATTTCTAAGGACCTTGGACCTTATAGCAGCAACCATCCCTATGCTTCCACTTGCCAGATTGCATATGTGGAAGCTACAATGGTATCTAAAAAACATTTGATCTCCACACCAGCATCCCTTGGAACAAGAAATCACAATCATACCCTGCCTAATGGCAGAGGTCCACTGGTGGATTCAACAAGTACAGCTCAATCCTGGCCTTCCCCTTCAGCCCCCACTTCCAACTCAGGTAATGCATACAGATAGATCAGACTCAGGATGGGGAGTCACCTTGGCATCCTACAGGGTTCCAGCAGCATGGCACCCTTCACTAAAGGCCAAACACATCAATGTAAGAGAAATGACAGCAGTTCTCTTGGCCCTGAAAACCTTCAGCCCCCTGCTTCTTCCAGATGTGCTTCTAATAGTTACAGACAACACCACAGTTATGTGGTAACTCAACAAACAGGGAGGGACAAGAGCATACATCCTGTGGAGACTAACATTGCGGATATGGGAGCTAGCCTCTCACCACAACCTGTCCCTGCAGGCATCCTACATCCCCTCGCAAGACAACAAACAGGCAGACCTTCTGAGCAGGACATCCTCCCCACAACACGAATGGATGCTGGACAGGACAGTCTTCCTGGATATAGTCCACAAGTGGGGCACTCATCAAACAGACCTGTTTGCCTCCTCCCAGAACAGACAACTGCAGACCTTCTGCACCAAGACCTACTCCCCTCTAGCCTGGAGAGTAGACTCTTTCAGCATCTCTTGGAAGGGGAAGTTTCTATATCCTTTTTCCTCCTTCCCACTGATTCAAAATGTCCTCCTGAAAATCAGGAGAGACAAACCCAAAATCTTGTTGGTGACTCCCTACTGGCCAAAGCAGCACTGGTTCCCCCTACTTCACAGTCTAGCCAAGGGCAGTCACCACAAGTTACCCCACAAGGTGGACTTTGACACAACAAAAGGGAACTCTCATCCACCCACACTTGCAGATGCTGTCACTAACACTGGGTGATACATTTTTAATTCCGTTTAGGCACCACTACTCAGAGGATGTGCTTTCAGTCCTGAGGGAGACTTGCAGATGCTGTCACTAACACTGGGTGATACATTTTTAATTCCCTTTAGGCACCACTACTCAGAGGATGTGCTTTCAGTCCTGAGGGAGGCCAAAAAACCTACTACAAGGAAATCATACCTAGCTAAATGAGAAAGATTCTCAAAATAGTGTCTGGACTAGGGTAAGGACCCATGCATTGCAGACCCCCCCTTTGTCCTAGCTTACATGTGTCAGCTTATAAAAGGTGGACTGTCATACTCTTCAGTTAAAGTTCATCTCTCCGCAATCTCAGCCTGCCTACCCCTAGAACTCTCCCCCCTGCTAGCCAGGCTCGATGTTAATCTCTTAAAAGGGGTCTTACACATTAGACCTCTAAGAAAACCCATCCCATCACCCTGAGACCTTAACCCCATTCTGGAAAAGCTAACCCAGCACCCATTTGAACCTGCTGGGACAGCTACCCTTCAGATATGTGTATGGAAAAACAATCCTGCTAGTGGCCATAACTTCAGCCAGAAGGGTGTCAGAACTACAGGCCTTAATGGCCTGCCCTCCCTTACGCTACTTTCCACAAGGACAGGGTAACACTTAGAACTAACCCCTCCTTCATGCCTAAGGTGGTCAACGATTTGTCATTAAACCAGTCTGTTCACCTGCCCACTTTCTTCCCCTCTTCCACCAGTGAAGGGGGAAAGGATTCTTCACTCCCTGGATGTACAGAGACAATTGAGATTTTACCAGGACAAAACAAAGTCCATTAGGAAATCCACTCAACTCTTTATTTCATACCACCCCAGGGGCATGGGCAAGGCAGTCTCCAAACAAACCATCGCCTGTTGGATCAGAAAAGTCATTTGCTTCTGTTACTCTCACCATGGCAAAAAACTCCCACTAGGAGTAAAATCTCACCCCACCAGAGCAATGACAGCCTCCAAAGCCTTCATCAAAGGTCTGGACACTGCTTCCGTTATGGAAGCAGCTACATGGTCCACCATACACACCTTCACCAAACACTACAAACTAGAAAATGTCT